>NC_084635.1:1919056-1981556 GCF_033978795.1 Nerophis ophidion
GCTAATAATGTAAACAGAGGCCCCACTAAATCTCAATAAGTGTGTGCTTGTAACCTCATACACTTATACAGGTAGCCTACACAACAGGCTAATAATGTCAACAGAAGGCTCAAGTAAATCTCAATAAGTGTGTGCATGTAACCTCATACACTTATACAGGTAGCCTACACAACAGGCTAATAATGTAAACAGAAGGCTCAAGTAAATCTCAATTAAGTGTGTGCTTGTAACCTCATACACTTATACAGGTAGCCTACACAACAGGCTAATAATGTAAACAGTGGCCCCACTAAATCTCAATAAGTGTGTGCTTGTAACCTCATACACTTATACAGGTAGCCTACACAACAGGCTAATGTAAACAGAGGCCCCACTAAATCTCAATAAGTGTGTGCTTGTAACCTCATACACTTATACAGGTACACAACATATCCCAACGTCACCGCGTCCAAAACTTGCGTCACACGCCACTATTCGGCCTTGTTTTTAACTCATTCCACCGAAGGCCGAATGTGGCTTTTTTTGCCATATTCGGACGAATATATTCGGTTACCGATTAATCGGTGCATCCCTAATATATATATATATATATATATATATGTATATATTTATTTATTAAAGGTAAATTGAGCAAATTGGCTATTTCTGGCAATTTATTTAAGTGTGTATCAAACTGGTAGCCCTTGGCATTAATCAGTACCCAAGAAGTAGCTCTTGCTTTCAAAAAGGTTGAAACCCTAACCAAATAACTCTAAATTAAGTATTTATTACTTACATCAGTGGTTCTTAACCTCGTTGGAGGTACCAAACCCCACTAGTTTCATATGTAAGTACCAAACCCCACTAGTTTCATATGTAAGTACCAAACCCCACCAGTTTCATATGTAAGTACCAAACCCCACCAGTTTCATATGTAAGTACATAACCCCACCAGTTTCATATGTAAGTACCAAACCCCACCAGTTTCATATGTAAGTACATAACCCCATAGTTTCATATGTAAGTACCAAACCCCACCAGTTTCATATGTAAGTACCAAACCCCACCAGTTTCATATGTAAGTACCAAACCCCACCAGTTTCATATGTAAGTACCAAACCCCACCAGTTTCATATGTAAGTACCAAACCCCACCAGTTTCATATGTAAGTACATAACCCCACCAGTTTCATATGTAAGTACCAAACCCCACCAGTTTCATATGTAAGTACCAAACCCCACCAGTTTCATATGTAAGTACATAACCCCATAGTTTCATATGTAAGTACCAAACCCCACCAGTTTCATATGTAAGTACCAAACCCCACTAGTTTCATATGTAAGTACCAAACCCCACCAGTTTCATATGTAAGTACCAAACCCCACCAGTTTCATATGTAAGTACCAAACCCCACCAGTTTCATATGTAAGTACATAACCCCACCAGTTTCATATGTAAGTACCAAACCCCACCAGTTTCATATGTAAGTACCAAACCCCACCAGTTTCATATGTAAGTACCAAACCCCACCAGTTTCATATGTAAGTACCAAACCCCACTAGTTTCCTATGTAAGTACCAAACCCACCAGTTTCATATGTAAGTACCAAACCCCACCAGTTTCATATGTAAGTACCAAACCCCACCAGTTTCATATGTAAGTACCAAACCCACCAGTTTCATATGTAAGTACCAAACCCCACCAGTTTCATATGTAAGTACCAAACCCACCAGTTTCATATGTAAGTACCAAACCCCACTAGTTTCCTATGTAAGTACCAAACCCCACCAGTTTCATATGTAAGTACCAAACCCCACCAGTTTCATATGTAAGTACCAAACCCCACCAGTTTCATATGTAAGTACCAAACCCCACTAGTTTCCTATGTAAGTACCAAACCCCACCAGTTTCCTATGTAAGTACCAAACCCACCAGTTTCATATGTAAGTACCAAACCCACCAGTTTCATATGTAAGTACCAAACCCCACCAGTTTCATATGTAAGTACCAAACCCACCAGTTTCATATGTAAGTACCAAACCCCACTAGTTTCATATGTAAGTACCAAACCCCACCAGTTTCATATGTAAGTACCAAACCCACCAGTTTCATATGTAAGTACCAAACCCCACCAGTTTCATATGTAAGTACCAAACCCCACCAGTTTCATATGTGCATTCACCGAACCCTTTTTAAATTCAAGACAAAGTTACATGTTTCTAGTAACACTTTAGTATGGGGGACATATTCTAAGTAATAAAGACTTCATTTAGAGTTATTTGGTTAGGGTCAGGCTTAGAGGGTTGGGGTTTATAGTAAGGCCATGCTGAATAAGGCATTAATAAGTACGCAATAATGACTAGTTAAGAGTCAAATGTTACTAATTTGCATGTTAATAAGCAAGTGATTAATGGTGAATATGTTCCCCATACTAAAGTGTTGCCATGTTATTTTTACTGGTGCATAAACTGAAGCGTGCATGACATCACTTCTAGGGTTCGATCCAACCCAGGATAAGAACCACTGGTATAGATTGAGTGAGAGAATATGCTCTGCTCAATAATGTCAACATGGTCTCTTTAGTCCAGTCTTGTAAAAGTGTTGTGAGGCTGTAGTGGAGCTTTGCTGCTGCTCGTTGTTGGAGTGAGGCTGTAGTGGAACTTTGCTACTGCTCGTTGTTGGAGTGAGGCTGCCCCCCTCTGGCCAGAAGCACTTCAAACAATAACAATAGCACAAGAACATCATGACTCAACATTTCTTTAAAAGAACCAACTGGCATCTGTTTGGAGTCAGCCAAGTATTATTGACATGTCCCCACCCCGCCAACAGACACAACACCAAAGCACCAGTCACAGTCCAGTTTGGGTCAGAAGGGAACGCCAAACTCTGCATCTAAAACCAAAGACAAAGTGAATAAACGAAACGAGAGAGGAGAAACCAGATTGCACAGGTCGGCAATACGGGGAGAGGTACGCCGCATCAAGGAGCTCATCAGCGAGGGAGCTGATGTGAATGTAAAAGACTTTGCAGGTGAGAGACTTTGTCATCTAAAGTCGCCAAAACACTTTCATACTCGCCTCATCCTTCACTCCAACGCCTTTCTTCCTCTGCGTGACACTCAGGCTGGACTGCATTGCATGAGGCGTGCAACAGGGGGTACTATGATGTGGCCAAGCAGCTGCTGGCAGCCGGAGCAGAGGTCAACACCAAGGGTCTGGATGACGACACCCCGCTCCACGACGCGTCCAACAATGGACACTTCAAGGTCTTTTTCTACTTTTACTCCACAGACAGATGGATGGATTCACTCTGTATTGTTCCTGAGGGGAATTCAATGTAAACATTGGATAAAAGCAATGAAGTTGGCACGTTGTGTAAATGGGTGGTTCTCAAATGGGGTACTTGAAGGTATGCCAAGGGGTACTTGAAGGTATGCCAAGGGGTACTTGAAGGTATGCCAAGGGGTACTTGAAGGTATGCCAAGGGGTACTTGAAGGTATGCCAAGGGGTACTTGAAGGTATGCCAAGGGGTACTTGAAGGTATGCCAAGGGGTACTTGAAGGTATGCCAAGGGGTACTTGAAGGTATGCCAAGGGGTACTTGAAGGTATGCCAAGGGGTACTTGAAGGTATGCCAAGGGGTACTTGAAGGTATGCCAAGGGGTACTTGAAGGTATGCCAAGGGGTACTTGAAGGTATGCCAAGGGGTACTTGAAGGTATGCCAAGGGGTACTCGAAGGTATGCCAAGGGGTACTCGAAGGTATGCCAAGGGGTACTCGAAGGTATGCCAAGGGGTACTCGAAGGTATGCCAAGGGGTACTTGAAGGTATGCCAAGGGGTACTTGAAGGTATGCCAAGGGGTACTTGAAGGTATGCCAAGGGGTACTCGAAGGTATGCCAAGGGGTACTCGAAGGTATGCCAAGGGGTACTCGAAGGTATGCCAAGGGGTACTCGAAGGTATGCCAAGGGGTACTCGAAGGTATGCCAAGGGGTACTTGAAGGTATGCCAAGGGGTACTTGAAGGTATGCCAAGGGGTACTTGAAGGTATACCAAGGGGTACGTGAGATTTTTCTAAAATATTCTAAAAATAGCAACAATTCAAAAATCTTGAATAATACTTCAACAAAATATGAATGTAAGTTCATAAAGTGTGAAAAGAAATACAACAATGCAATATTCAGTGTTGACAGCTAGATTTTTTGTGGACATGTTCCATAAATATTGATGTTAAAGATTTATTTTTTTGTGAAGAAATGTTTAGAAGTAAGTTGATGAATCCAGATGGATCTCTATTACAATCCCCAAAGAGGGCACTTTAAGTTGATGATTACTTCTATGTGGAGAAATCTGTATTTAGAATTGAATCATTTGTTTATTTTTCAACAAGTTTTAAGTTGTTTTTATATATATTTTTTCCAAATAGTTCCAGAAAGACCACTACAAATGAGCAATATTTTGCACTGTTATAAATCAGAAACTGTATTTTACTTCTTTATCTCTTTTTCCCATCCAAAAATGCTTTGCTCTGATTAGAGCAGGGGTAGGGAACCTATGGCTCTAAAGCCAGATGTGGCTCTTTTGATGACTACATATGGCTCTCAGATAATTATATTTATATAGCGCTTTTCTCTAGTGACTCAAAGTGCTTTACATAGTGACACCCAATATCTAAGTTACATTTAAAGCAGTGTGGGTGGCACTGGGGGCAGGTGGGTAAAGTGTCTTGCCCAAGGACACAACGGCAGTGACTAGGATGGCGGAAGCAAGAATCAAACCTGGGACGGCGTGGCGCAGTGGGAGAGTGGCCGTGCGCAACCCGAGGGTCCCTGGTTCAAATCCCACCTAGTACCAACCTCGTCACGTCCGTTGTGTCCTGAGCAAGACACTTCACCCTTGCTCCTGATGGGTGCTGGTTTGGCGCCTTGCATGGCAGCTCCCTCCATCAGTGTGTGAATGTGGAAGTAGTGTCAAAGCGCTTTGAGTACCTTGAAGGTAGAAAAGTGCTATATAAGTACAACCCATTTATCATTTATTTATTTACCCTCAGGTTGCTAGCACGGCCACTCTCCTAACCGAGCTAAGCCGAGTAACTGTGTAATACTCTTCCATATCAGTAGGTGGCAGTCGGTAGCTAATTGCTTTGTAGATGTGGGAAACAGCGGGAGGCAGAGTGCAGGTAAAAAGGCGTCAAATGCTTAAACCAGGGGTAGGGAACCTATGGCTCTAGAGTCAGATGACTGCGTCTGGCTCTCAGATCAATCTTAGCTGACATTGCTTAACACGATAAGTAATGAATAATTCCGCTGGTAATCACAGTTTCAAAAATAATGTTCAAATTATAAAACATTCTCATGCATTTTAATCCAACCATCCGTTTTCTACCGCACCTGTTCAAGATGTCGCATTAATGGTAAGAAGTATTATATTTATTATTGGTTAACTTTTATAATAACAATGTTGTTAAAAAGAAAGAAGACTTATTATACTCCACAAATGTTGGTCATACTTAAAAATGCACAAATTTAGTTACATTCAGTGTTAAAAAATATGATATGGCTCTCACGGAAATACATTTTGAAATATTTGGCTTTCATGGCTCTCTCAGCCTAAAAGGTTCCCGACCCCTGGATTAGGGGGTACTTGAATGAAAAAAATGTTCACAGGGGGTACATCACTGAAAAAAGGTTGAGAACCACTGGTGTAAATGGTAAATATAAACTGAATACATCCATCCATCCATTTTCTACCGCTTATTCCCTTTGGGGTCGCGACCTCATCGCAGGGCCAATACAGACAGACACACAACATTCACACAATTTAGTGTTGCAACACTAAACTGAATACAATGATCTGCAAATCCTATTCAACTTATATTCAATTGAATAAACAAGATATTTAATGTTTGAACTGGGACTTTTTTTTTTTTTTTTTGCAATTAATCATTAAGTTATTATTTAATGGCAGCAACACATTGCAAAAAAATTGGCACTGGGGGATTTTTACCACTGTGTTACATGGCCTTTCCTTTTAACAACACTCCGTAAACAGGGTGCAATTATTTTCCATTACAGTTAAGTTGTTCAACAGTTCAAAGTCTCTGTTGTGGTATTTTAGGCTTCATAATGCGCCACACATTTTCAATGGAGACATGTCTAGACTACAGGCAGGCCAGTCTAGTACCCGCACTCTTTTACTGTGAAGCCACGCTGCTGTAACACTTGTCTTGCTGAAATAAGCAGGGGCGTCCATGATAACGTTGCTTGGATGACAACATATGTTGCTCCAAAACCTGTATGGACCTTTCAGCATTAATGGTGCCTTCACAGATGTGTAAGTTACCCATGCCTTGGGCACTAATGCACCCCCATACCATCACACATGCTGGCTTTTACACTTTGCGCCTATAACAATCTGGATGGTTCTTTTCCTCTTTGTTCCGGAGGACACCACGTCCACAGTTTCCAAAAACAATTTGAAATGTGGACTCGTCAGACCACAGAACACTTTTCCACTTTGCATCAGTCCATCTTAGATGAGCTCGGGCCCAGCGATGCCGGTGGTGTTTCTGGGTGTTGTTGATAAAAGGCTTTCGCTTTGCATTGTAGTGTTTTATCTTGGCGCGGTATAGCTCGGTTGGTTGAGCGGCCGTGTCAGCAACTTGAGGGTTGCATGTTCGATTCCCGCTTCCGCCATCCTAGTCACTGCCGTTGTGTCCTTGGGCAAGACACTTTACCCACCTGCTCCCAGTGCCACCCACACTGCTTTAAATGTAACTTAGATATTGGGTTTCACTATGTAAAGCGCTTTGAGTCACTAGAGAAAAGCGCTAAATAAATATAATTCACCTCACTTTTATCTTGCAATTACAGATGTAGCGACCAACTGTAGTTACTGACAGTGGTTTTCTGAAGTGTTCCTGAGCCCATGTGGTGATATCCTTTACACACTGATGTCTCTTTTTGATGCAGTACCACCTGAGGGATTGAAGGTCCGTAATATCATCGCTTACGTGCAGTGATTTCTCCAGAACCTTTCGATGATATTACGGACCGTAGATGGTAAAATCCCTAAATTCCTTGCAATAGCTCGTTGAGAAATGTTGTTCTAAAACTGTTTGACAATTTGCTTACAAAGTGGTGACCCTCACCCCATCCTTGTTTGTGAATTACTTAGCGTTTCATGGAAGCTGCTTTTATAGCCAATCATGGCACCCACCTGTTCCCAATTAGCCTGCACACCTGTGGGATGTTCCAAATAAGTGTTTGATGAGCATTCCTCAACTTTATCAGTATTTATTGCCACCTATGCCAGCTTTTTTGAAACATGTTGCAGACATTAAGTTCCAAATGAGCTAATATTCGCAAAAAATAACAAAGTTTTAGAGTTGGAACGTTTAACTATCTTGTCTTTGCAGTCTATTCAACTGAATTTAAGTTGAAAAGGATTTGCAAATCATTGTATTCTTTTTTTATTTACGTTATACACGACGTGCCAACTTGTCTGCTTTGGGGTTTTGTAGGAACACTTTTTTGACTCTGGCCCTTTTCTGTCTTTCAGGTGGTGAAGCTACTTTTACGGTATGGGGGGGACCCACGTCAAAGCAACAGAAGAGGGGAAACGCCTTTGAATGTTGCCAACTCTCCAACTATGCTGAATTTGTTGCTGGGGAAGGGCACATACACCTCAAGTGAAGAGAGCTCGTCAGGTACGTGGTTTAATAAGAGCCATCACCAATCTTAATACACTGGAACCTTCATTTATTTAGCTGACTGGTTATTGAACAGGGTTTGTAAATGCAAAAGTTTATATTAAAGCAAATTTCACCATAAGAATCAACGTAAATATGAGTAATGGCTTCCAGTCTGGACGAGAGTTGTACGGTATACAGGTACTAGTATAGCATCGTGGTACTAATGAAGGAAAAATGGTACTATACTCCTGTTTGAAAAGTACCGGTTCGGCTTTTTTTTTTTTACTGGCATGACAGCCTGTTGTCTTCACTTTGTGACATTGTTGTGTTTACGAGTAGAAGAGCGTGTTCGGCAGCGCAAGAGCACAGAGTACTTACAAGCAGACATAGTTTGTGAACAGAAAAAGGAGAACAGACGCATTATGGCTTAAAAATGATCAATACAGGTGAAGTTATAACACTGAAACACCCTCAAGAAGAAGTGCTTTAAAGGGGAACATTATCACAATTTCAAAAGGGTTTAAAACAATAAAAATCAGTTCCCAGTGGCTTGTTGTATTTTTTGAAGTTTTTTTCAAAATTTTACCGGTCTCGGAATATCCCTAAATAAAGCTTTAAAGTGCCTTATTTTCGCTCTCTGCGAAGACACTGGCCATTTCCCTGTGACGTCACACAGTGCTGCCAATGTAAACAAACAATGGGAATACCACAGCAAGATATAGCGACATTAGCTCGGATTCAAACTCGGATTTCAGCGACTTAAGCGATTCAACAGATTACGCATGTATTGAAACAGATGGTTGGAGTATGAAAGTATTGAAGAAGAAACTGAAGCTATTGAGTGAATAGCTATTGACGCTATTCATAGCCATAGCATGGCCGAATAGCTGCATTAGCATCGCCGGTAAAATGTGCGGACCAAACGATCAGGACTTTCGCATCTTTTGACAGTGGAGCAACCTAAATCCGTCGATTGGTAAGTGTTTGTTTCGCATTAAATGTGGGTGGAAGGAAACGTAATATAGTTGCAAATGCATCTGCAGGTTATCCATACATCTCTGTACCATGTCTGCTTTAGCACCGCCGGTAAATAGCATGTTAGCATCGATTAGCGTAGCATTTTAGCATCGATTAGCTGGCAGTCAACATCAACAAAACTCACCTTTGTGATTTCGTTGACTTAATGGTTGCAAATGCATCTGCAGGTTATCCATACATCTCTGTGCCATGTCTGTCTTAGCATCGCCGGTCAAATGTGGAGACACTCTGGCACATTCAATGGGGGTCTGGCGGCAGACACTTTGGCATCTTGGGGCCAGTGGTGCAACTTGAATCCCTCCCTGTTAGTGTTGTTACACCCTCCGACAACACACCCACCAGGCATGATGTCTCCAAGGTTCCAAAAAATAGTCAAAAAAACGGAAAATAACAGAGCTGAGACCCAATGTTTACAATGGGTTGAAAATGAAAATGGCGGCTGTTTTACCTCGGCGACGTCACATTCTGACGTCATCGCCTCCAGCGCGATAAACAGAAAGGCGTTTAATTCGCCAAAATTCACCCATTTGGAGTTCGGAAATTGGTTAAAAAAATAGACGGTCTTTTTTCTGCACCATCAAGGTATATATTGACGCTCACATAGGTCTGCTGATAATGTTCCCCTTTAACAGTAAATTAACAAGTAGATTAATAATTCATTTTCTACCACTTGTCCTTCTTAATGTTGACAAAATAATAGAATGGAAAATGACACAATCTGTTACTGCATATGTCAGCAGTCTAATTAGGAGCATTTGTTTGCTTACTTACTACTAAAAGACAAATTTAAAATTAGAAACACATGTTTGATGTACCCTAAGATTTTTTGCCAAAGCCAATAATGCTATTTTTTGTGGTCTCCTTGATTTAGAAAAGTATCGAAATAATTTTAGTACCGGTACCAAAATATTGGTATCGGGACAACACTAGTATGTTGATTATGTATACCTATATCTCTAACCTGTTTCAACTTGGCCTCCCCACAGAATCTTCAGAAGAGGAAGACGCTCCCTCGTTCGCCCCATCCAGCTCTGTTGATGGCAATAACACAGACTCAGAGTTTGAGAAGGGTTTGAAGTTAAAAGGGAAAACAATAGACCCTCCTAAATGCGCTGTCACACCCGTCAAAGATGAATACGAATTTGACGAGGATGACGAGGAGGAGCGAGTCCCGCCCGTGGACGATAAGCACCTCTTGAAAAAAGACTTCCGTAAGGAAACGGTCCCCAAGGCCAACAGCTTAATCGCCATACCCAAGATGGAGGTTAAAACCTATTCCAAAAGCAACTCGCTCACACCAAAGAAAACCATCAGGCGCATCATCTCGGACAGTAACAGTTCAGATGAGGATGACAGGACGCTGTGTTTCACGCCGGCGCCTACCCCACGACAACAGGTCTTACAAACAAATACCAAGACGAGAGACTCTGGAACTCTGAGCTCCAAACAACTAAAAGACAAGAACAAGGTAAAAAAGAAGAGAAAGAAGGAGAACAAAAACAACGTTAGCAAAGAAGTCCGGTTTGGTAAAGTCAACGACAAATTTTGCACGTCTGACTCTGATTGTGGCGATATGGAGAGTGAAGACGATAAAGGCACAAACAGCATAAAGGACTCTTCTATGAATATGAAAGAACCCACTGGCTTCAGTGTGTCGTCGTCGTCCTCGCATGGAAACCTGAACTCTCAAAAACCAGCACCGTCGTTAGCGGAACAGCACCCAAAGCAGTGGCGGACAGACGGCTGGAAAACTGTGTCGTCTCCAACGTGGTCTGACGTTAGTTCTCTCTCGGATTCCGTAAGAACAAGACCTTCCAGCGAGTCTGACTACTCCTCTGCCGACTCCAGTGTTGAGTCAATAAAGCAAATTAAGAGGAAAGGACCAGAGAGTAAAAAGAAGAACAACAACGTACACAGTAATGCAGTGGACAAGAAAAATTCCGACCTCTACAAAAATGCAGACAGTACGGCTTCCAAAACGGATGTAGATGGTAAAGTGGTCAAGAAGCATAAAGTGAAGCACAAGCACAAAAGCAAAGAAAAGGATAAAGCGCCGAGTCTCGTGCTTAATCAAGACATGAATGAGAAATTTGTCAAAAGTTACTCTTTTGATTTTGATGACTCGAGGCAAAAGTCTGTAATTGTGGATTCAGAATCAGCAGCTGAAGGCAAGATCAAGTTATCAAAACATGAAAAAGACCATTCAAAAAAGGAAGAAAGGCTCTCGAAAAACAAGTCAGAAGAAAAAGAGTGGTTGTTGGGCAAAGACGTGCACAGAACAGTCGAAAAAGAGAAAAATAAGAAAATCAAGGACGCCACCAAGGACAAGACCAACAAAGACGAGCGAGAAAAACCTTTGAAATCTGAAAAAGATCGAAATCTCAAGGAAAAGCCCAAGGAGGATAAACTAAAAGTTCATAAAGAGGAAAAAAAGAAAAAGTCTAAGGAGAAATCAAAGGCCGATAAAAAAGGTGAGCAGAAAGAGGAGAAACATCTCAAAGTTGACAAGGAGAAGACCACCAAGGAGGAGAAATTTAAAAAGGACAAACTTCAGAAGGACGAGTCAGATTACGAGAGCTATGACGTCAACAACCGTTTCCTAAACCTGGATGACACCAAGCTCAGCGCCTCGGATGACCACCATGACAGGTGGGGCTCTGAGATGTCCTCAGACTCTTCCCTCTCTGGAGAAGACAGCTGGGATGCTCCTGTCAAAGAGTACAAAGAATACAAAGCCAATAATTCCGTGAAACTCATTGTTGAAACTGTCAAGGAAGAGACGCGCAGGAAAGACAACAAGGTGAAAGACAAGAAATCTGATCATAGTGAGAAAAGACCAGAGAAAGATGTCACGTCAAAAAAGAAAGACAAAGATTCTTCAGAAAAGAAGAAGGACTGGTCAGATAAACAAAAATTAAACTCCGGTCATACAATTGAAAAAGAAAAGAAGCGGAAAGAATCCACAGAAATAGTTAAAGACAAAAAAGAAAAGGATCCTCTGGAGAACAGCCGAGACCGCAAAGACTCCTATGACTTCACCAAGGAAAGGAAAGACATCAAAATCAAGCAAGAGTCAATTCGAGAGGAATACGGAAATGACACTTTCTTTAAAGACATGGACCCCGTTGGCAAACCTTGTGACATCCGAGAAAGAAACCATTCTGGTAAGGAGAAGGAAAAGAAGCTCGAGGCAATGGAAAAACGTGAGAAAACTAAAGCAGAGAAGCACAAAGTAAAAGACAGAGGTGCAGATCAGGAAAAGGACAAGAATGACAAAAACTCTGCAGAAAAGACTGTCAAGGAAAAGGACATTGATCGGACGGCCAAAGACAAAAAGGAGGGAGCAAAAGACAAGCACAAAGAATCTCATGGCAAAGATCGGAAGATGTCATCAGAACAGACCAAGGAAAAGAAAGACAAAGTGTCCCTGGACAAACATACCGACAGAGAGAAGGATTTCATCGAGGTGAAGAAAGCCGAGAAAATACGAGAGAAAACATGGTTCAAGATAGCTGACATTTTTACCGATGAAAGTGATGACGAGGACAGTTACAATGGCGGTGTTTCTCTCATGGCTGACTCCATCAGAAAGGACTCAACACCTGATCTCGATGAGCTGGATCACTTCCCATCAGAAAAAATTAGGAAAATGTCCTCGGAGTCTAAACATAATGCCGAGAAGTCCAAAGACAAAGACCATAAAGAGAAAAAGAAAGAGAAAGGCTCTTTTGACATGGGCAAAGAGCGGAAAGGCTCCCTAGAGAAACACAACAAAGACAAAAAAGATTCTGTTGACATCAAACACAAGGACAGAAAAGACAGGATGTCAGTAGACTCAAACCAAGAGAAGAAAAATAAGCAGAAGATGTTGGACAAAAGAGATAACAGCGAGGAGAAACCGAAAAGTAAATACAAAGACAAGATGGATAATTCCAAGGAACGAAAACCATCAAAAGGCAGTTTTGAGAATGAAAAATCCCTCCTGGAAAAATTGGAAGAAGAAGCGATGAACGATTACAAGGATGATTCCAATGACAAGAACAGTGAACTTTCGTCTGATAGTTTCACTGACAGGGGTCATGAACCCATCCTCACAAACTACTATGACTCAATCAGCCTTACAGATGTCCCTGAAGACAGGAGGGACTCTCTTTCTATAGTCACACCTCAGGATAAATTCAGAGAAAAAGAAAGACATCGGCATTCCTCATCGTCTTCTTCCAAAAAAAGCCACGACAAGGATAAAGAAAAGGTCAAGAAGGACAAAGGAGACAAACGTGACAAAACAGAGGAAATCAGAGACCTGTACGGTCGGAGGGAAAGCTTACCTTTTGACAAAGAGCCAATGCCCTTAGAGGCTGATCCTTATACATTCCCATACGGCGGCAAAGGAGATGGCGAAGATGATTTTGATAAAACATTGGAATTCGAAAAAGAGATGTCCAAAAAGGACAAAGCAACTAGTGTCATCAGTGATCGAATGAAGGACAAAAAGAAGAAGGAGAAACATAAAATCAAGGAGGAAAGGAACAAGCATATTGATGGCTTTGGTACATCGAAGCACTCCAAAGAAGACATAAAGTTGGGATTAAAAGATAGCCCGCAGATCACCGTTCTAAAAGACAGATCAAAAGAAGAGAGCCCTAAATCGGATATTAAAAAAGAGAGGAACCGAGACATACTGGAGAAAGACAACAGATTAGACCACAATAAATCAAAGACTAAAGATGAAAATGAAAAGCTCAATCTGTCCAAAGACGCAGGACGCAAAGATAATCGCCCACGTGAAAAACTCCTGGTGGATGGTGATTATCAAATGACCAGTTTTGGTCAGATGCTGAGTTCAAAAGATCAGGAAATTGAAGAGCGTCACAAGAGACATAAAGAAAGAATGAAACAAATGGAGAAACTGAGACCCAAGTCCGGAGACCCTAAACTCAAGGACAAAACCAAATCCACGGAAGAAATGCGCAAGAACCGCGCAGAGCTTTCCTCAAAGAAATCAAGCGGTCTGGAGTCCGGTCTCAAAGAGAAGAAGCTGAAGGACGTAGGTCAACCAGATCAAATGATGTCCCCGAGTAGGAAGTTCCAACCATCATTAGAAAGTCAGAATTCAAAAGACTGGCTGGCAGGCCATCAAGTCAAAGAGAACCTCCCGGCTTCTCCCAGGTCAGAACAGAATAGGCCGACTGGTGTCCCCACACCAACGTCTGTCATCTCCTGCCCCAGTTACGAGGAAGTAATGCAGACTCCACGGACCCCATCTTGTAGTGCAGAAGATTACCCTGATATCATGCTCGATGGACTGGACTGCCAGAACTCCTCAGCTATGACTATGTCCATGAACGCTTGCTCACCGTCTTTCTTTGAAAGGTATTTTGTCCACATCAATTTACTTTTTTTCAACCTTGACTATTTTCTAATGTATGGTCCTTCTGTTTTCCACCAGCAGGTACTCCCAGAGTTTTCAGGAAGGCACGTGTCCTACCCCTGCAAAGAACCTCCAGTTGCCACTTATTGGGCGTTCTGCGACCTCTGATGTACGCAGGCCTCTGGAAGATGAGTTCAAAGCGGAGGCTGACAAGTTTCTTCGGCAGCATTGTGATCCATCAGCTGAATTCCAGCCTATTGCTGCTACACTAAGTCTAGAAGATAAATCTATAAACCGTCTGGAAAGCTTGTCCTCGCCCTTTTTCTCTCCAATTAGGTTGTTGTCACCCCGACAGGAACTAAGTCACCCGGTCTCAGATATGGCAACACCGACTCTCCCTTGCATTGAAAGCAATGATCATCTTCCTGATAGTGTTTACAACAGTTTTTTGCCCAAACCATCTACACCGGTTCACAGGCCAGATCCGCAGGAGCCTTGCTTCGACATTGCCGCACCACCAACGCCAGCTCCTGCCGCATTGCCACCACTTGACATAGACGACATAGCTGAACCCCATCACAGTGAACCTAACCTAGTCCTCTCAGATCTCCCCTCTGTTGCAGAGGAAAGGGATGAAGAAGATGAAGAGGAAGATGAGGGTGAATACCTTGATTTAGATGAAAGAACTGATGAAGATCATTGTGCTGGAGATGAGACAGAGCAAACACAGGAAATATGTTCATTTTCCACTCAAGTTGAGGACCCTTTGAGAAAGAGCTGGCATGCTGAGTCTCCAGATCGGCAAGATCCTGAGGTCCACCAACTGACTCCATCACATCCCGAACCCAGCCTTGGAGAAAACTGTTATGACCAAAGCATGAGTTGGACTGCTGACGTGGACCTTAAATCTCCACACCGGACATATGGCGAGATAGAGGCTGCCGTCTCCAAAATAACTAGTCCTTATTCTCATTCAGACAATGATATGCAGCACTTGCCCGGACACCCGTCTGGAACTCCTCCTTATGCAACCTGGAATAGGTGGCACAAGGAAGAAGACCCTGAGGATTTTGATGAGCAGAAGGAGGCTGTGGCTGACATTCCATCTCCGGAGAGGCCAGATACTGCTCTGGATGAAGAACCCAGTTATTTAAACACGTCTTCATCCTCTACTAGACTGGAGTCTTTTTTCCAGGACTGTAACAAACCTAATATGGAGGTTAATAACCAGATGGACACAGAGGTCGCATGTGAAGAACCTGATGGCAGACACAGCACACATACTTTTGGTGCTACCACTGTCGGTCACATGACACCTGCGGTTGGTCCTGAGCCAGTTGTGCCATGGGCAGACCCATTCTCCACTGAGGCAGATGAGCTAGATGACCTGGGACCATTCTCTTTGCCTGACCTCCCAATCCCAGAGAAATCAGAAGAAGCCGAGCATAGAGACACTGAGTTTTCTGACCTTACCAAAAACGCACCATCCCACATTAGACATACGATTGCAGATATTGAGGATCCGGACTTGATAGAGGTGGACCCTTTTAGTCTTGCAAAAACATGTCCTTCTGAAGACCAAATGCTGTTGGAACCTACTGGACAAGACTTGGTTGTACCGTCATCACACACCAACTTCCAGCAAGAGTTAGACTCTGAGCCTCAGAGTGTTCCTGTCAATAGCCCGTTGGCTTTTACGCAACAGAGCCTCATGTTGGACAATAAGAGAGCATATGGAGTACCTGATGAGTCTGATCCCACTATATTGTATACATCCTTGAAATCAGAGACCAACCAGCTACATCACTTACAGATTCACTCCATAGCTGAGTCTTTACAGTTGGCACCAGACCATATGCCTCTTGAGAAGTCAGAGGTGAGACAAGAGGACACAACTGAGCTCATAGCAGAGTCAATATCATCCAGTCCTGTACCTCTGATCCCTGTAGCTGATGCCCTCCCCAGTTCAGTGGAACCTTCAGAGCCTCCAGAGATGACACCCAAGCCGACCCCAGTTCCCCAGAGCGCAGTGTCCACAGATAATCCCAAAAAGGTTGATGAAATCCCTCAGAGGATAACGCGGAATCGGGCCAAAAACAATCCCTCTGTTGTGGTTACTTCCTCAATCATAACGTCAACAAATTCCCCGCCTGTAACCATTAATCCAACTGTGAGCATTCATGCAATTCCTACCAGAATACCAACTCCCACGTCAGTGTCGGCCTTTTCAACGCCGAAGAAGGACAAAGACTCTTTGCTGATCGTCTCGTCTACTGCGCCCAATCCAACGACGACTTTATCTGTACAGAGTTCTGTCACCACATCTCCTACAGTGGTTCTAAGCAAATCAACTAAAGGCCGTCCTTTTCCTGCAGATGAAGATGATTCTCAGACACAGCTCCCACGTAAAAGGAAGTTTCCTCGTTCGACCGGGCAGCAGGTGCAAGTCCAGCTGGTGAACACGGCCATGCAGCAGACCAGGGAAATGATTCAGCAGACTTTGGCTGTGGTAGTCAATGCCATCAAGTTGGATGACATTGAGCCTTACCACAGCGACCGTTCCAATCCTTACTTTGAGTATCTACAGATAAGGAAGAAGATCGAGGAAAAGCGGAAAATCCTGTGCTACATAACCCCGCAGGCCCCACAGTGCTATGCTGAGTACGTGACCTACACGGGCTCCTATCTGCTGGACGGGAAGCCCCTTAGCAAGCTTCACATACCAGTGGTACGTTCAATCAATAATGACACCATGCCCACTTCAGAGGTCGAATTGCTATCTTGTTGGAGAAATCAAGAAACCGTAAGAATTGAAATGTTGTTTTTAACAGATTGCTCCACCGCCATCATTGTCAGAACCCCTGAAAGAGCTCTTCAGACAACAGGAGGCAGTGAGAGGAAAGCTCCGGTTGCAGCACAGCATAGAGCGGGTAAGGAATACACTGTCTGGGTTTTCTTCCCGGTTCACAAAAGACTAAGCCAGTTGAAAATACACTCAGGGAATCGTAGGTGGGAGATCAAAGACACTTGACATAAACGCAGTCATTTTTTAAAATGTTTTGCGTCGTGTTCACAGGAGAAGCTCATTGTCTCATGTGAGCAGGAAGTGTTAAGAGTCCACTGCAGAGCTGCAAGGACAATAGCCAACCAGGCTGTGCCATTTAGTGCCTGCACCATGCTTTTGGACTCTGAAGTCTACAATATGCCATCAGAGAGCCAGGTAGGACTTATATCTGTGCCAAAGATCTATTTTTTTGGTCTTTTACCTTGTTTATAACGTGGTGGTTTTTGTCAGGGTGATGAGAACAAATCGGTGAGAGATCGCTTCAACGCGCGACAATTCATCTCCTGGATCCAGGATGTAGATGATAAATACGACCGAATGAAGGTACAAATGTTACTCTGTGCTTTATTGTCGCCATTAGTGTTGGATAAATCAGTCTGTGCGTGATTTAGTTGCTCTACTACCCCATAACGGACTTTACTTTTACAACTACACTATGCAACTTCTTAGACTTAGACTTCCTTTTTATTGTCATTCGAATTTGAACTTTACAGTACAAATAAGAACACAATTTTGTTGCATTAGCTCAAGGTAGTGCAGGATAAAAAAAGCAATAAGGTGCAGATAAAAATAAATAGATTACTGTACAGATAAATATATTGCACTATTGCATATGCAGCCAGGTTTATGGATGTATGTTATGTTGTCTTTATATTCCAGCGAGTTAATCCATTTTGGGGGGAATTGAGGGGGTAGTTATGATGCGTTCAAGAGTCTTACGGCCTGAGGGAAGAAGCTGTTACAGGAGGCTGCGGAACCTCTGTCTAGAGTCCAGCGGTGAAAACAGTCCTTGGTGGGGGCGGGAGGAGTCTTTGCTGATTTTCTGAGCCCTGGTCAGGCAGCGGCTTTTTGCGATCTCCTGGACAGGAGGAAGAGGAGTCCTGATTATCTTTTCCGCCGTCCTCACCACTCTTTGGAGAGACTTCCAGTCTGAGGCACTGCAGGCTCCAGTCCATACAGAGATGCTGTTGGTCAACATGCTCTCTATAGTGCCTCTGTAGAATGTGGTGAGAATGGGGGGAGGGGGCTGCGCTCTTTTCATCTGACGCAAAAAGTACATGCGCTGCTGAGCTCTTTTTACAAGAGCTCCACCTTAAACTAAGGGTTGGCAACCCAAAACATCAACAGAGCCACATTTGGCGACTTGTCTGGGATATACCCCGCTTGCCGCCCTAATGCAGCTGAGATAGGCTCCAGCAACCCCCGCGACCCCATAAGGGACAAGTGGTAGAAAATGGATGGATATTGGACCCAAAAAATCAGGGAAGCCCCGACTTTCCTCTCCCCAGCCACTTGGTCCAGCTCTTCCCGGGGGATCCCGAGGCGTTCCCAGGCTAGCTGGGAGACAGTCTTCCCAATGTGTCCTGGGTCTTATATTGGGTCACATGTGTCAAACTCTAGGCCTGGGACCAATATCTTGCCCGCCACCTCATCTTCTTTGTGGCCCACCAAGGCCTGGAATTACCATGCAAATATTTGTTTCTCAATGTAGTCAACTTTCCATTTAGACAGAAAATAATACACGTACTGTATGCAATTTCATATATTTTGTAACTTAATCTAATATTGTAACCAATATTATATTATTGCACATTCTAAACATCAAAATATGTACCGTATTTTCTGCACTATAAGGCGCACCCTCAATGAATGGCCTATTTTAAAACTCTGTTCATATATAAGGCGCATAGAATAGACTCTACAGTAGAGGCTGAGGTTACGTTATGGCAGTGGTTCTCAACCTTTTTTCAGTGATGTACCCCCTGTCAACATGTTTTTAATTCAAGTACCCCCTAATCACAGCAAAGCATTTTTGGTTGAAAAAAAGAGATAAAGAAGTAAAATACAGCACTATGTCATCAGTTTCTGATTTATTAAATTGTATAACATTGCAAAATATTGCTCATTTGTAGTGGTCTTTCTTGAACTATTGGGGGAAAAAAAGTTATAACTTGTTGGAAAAGTGAAAAGTGATTCAATTCTAAATACAGATTTCTCCACATAGAAGTAATCATCAACTTAAAGTGTCCTCTTTGGGGATTGTAATAGAGATCCATCTGGATTCATCAACTTACTTCTAAAGTTCATTCTGTGGGGCGGCCATAGCTCGGTTGGTAGAGTGGCCGTGCCAGCAACTTGAGGGTTGCAGGTTCGATTCCCGCTTCCGCATTCCTAGTCACTGCCGTTGTGTCCTTGGGCAAGACACTTGACCCACCTGCTCCCAGTGCCACCCACACTGCTTTAAATGTAACTTAGATATTGGGTTTCACTATGTAAAGCGCTTTGAGTCACTAGAGAAAAGCGCTATATAAATATAATTCACTTCACTTCACATCAATATTTATGGAACATGTCCACAAAAAATCTAGCTGTCAACACTGAATATTGCATTGTTGTATTTCTTTTCACACTTTATGAACTTACATTCATATTTTGTTGAAGTATTATTCAATAAATATATTTATAAAGGATTTTTGAATTGTTGCTATTTTTAGAATATTTTTGAAAAAATCTCACATACCCCTTGGAATACCTTCAAGTACCCCCAGGGGCACGCGTACCCCCATTTGAGAACCACTGCCGTACAACCCTACTTGGAGGCATAGTTCATGGAAAAGTTTGCAAATAGAGATCAGTAGGTTGTGAGTTCAAACCCCGGCCGAGTCATACCAAAGACTACAAAAATGGGAGCCATTACCTCCTTGCTTGGCACTTAGCATCAAGGGTTGGAATTGGGGGTTAAATCATCACAAGTGATTCCCGGGCGCGGCACAGCTGCTGCCCACTGCTCCCCTCACCTCCCAGGGGGTGATCAAGGGTGATGGTTCAAATGCAGAGGACACATTTCGCCACACTTAGTGTGTGTGTGATAGTGTGTGTGATAGTGTGTGTGATAGTGTGTGTGATAGAGATGCGCGGATAGGCAATTTATATCATCTTCATCCAAGTCACCAAAATCGTCATCCACCCGCCTCTCACCCGAACCAACTTTTTATCGGGACCGTACCCGCCCGCCAACCGCCCGCTGAATTACATTTTTGGGTTATGTTATGCCAAGGGGCATGTGAGATTATGGGTTTATGTTGTGTTACTGTGATCAAGAGCGATGGTTCAAATAAGGAGGACATATTTCGCCACACCTAGTGTGTGTGTGTGATAGTGTGTGTGATAGTGTGTGTGGATAGGCAATTTATATCATCTGCATCCGAGTCACCAAAATCGTCATCCACCTGCCTCTCACCCGAACCAACTTTCTATCGGGACCGTACCCGCCCGCCAACCGCCAGCTGAATTACATCAGAGGTCGGCCACCTTTACCACTCAGAGATATTTAAAACTGTTTCACAGAGTAATGAAGTCAATTGGAGCCGCTAACGTTCTTGCAACTATTCAACAGCGTTCATCCTGATGACAAGAATGTGGGCGTGCTGTGAAGCCATTGTCTTTGACACCATCAACAACATGTACGAACCCATTGTTGGTCCAGCAACATGTTGTGTGCAGCTGCCGGAATAACACGTAGGAGATTGAAAGGCATACTGGGTGACACATAGTACACTGATGGTTGTGATATAAACAACTTTAACACTTACTAATATGCACCACGCTGTGAAGCCACACCAAACAAGATTGACAAACACATTTCGGGAGAACATCCTCTCAGTAACACAACATAAATGCAACACAACTAATACCCATAATCCTTTGTATGCATGACACTTCCTGAATATATTTAACACCCCCGCATCCCCAACCCCGCCCACCTTACCGACGCACGGGAGGGGATGTGTATAAAATAGTCAGGATGTGTCATGAATACAAAGGATTATGGGTATTTGTTGTGTTGCGTTTATGTTGTGTTACTGTGAGGATGTTCTCCCGAAATGTGTTTGTCGTTCTTAATTGGTGTGGCTTCACAGCGTGGCGCATATTATTAAGAGTGTTAAAATTGTTTACATCACAACCATTAGTGTACTCTGTGTCACCCAGAATGCCTTGCAGTCGTGTGTGTGTTGCCGCAGAAGTCACACACAACATGTTGCTGGACTGACAAGCAGATCATGTAAGATGTAGAAGGCGACAAAGTCAATGGCTTCATAGCACGCTCTAATAGTTATTATCTGGGTGATTGCTGGCAGTCATTCAAGAGAATAATACTGACTTCTTCGCTTTATGACACGGGTCTTAAATTTCTCTTTGAATGGCAAAGGATACCGATCCCAGAACCATGTATATCAAATGTCTCCGGATGATTCAACCGCCACCCGCCCGAATCTAATTAAAATCTTTTTTTTCCGTCATGTCAACCGCCCGACCCGCGGTTTACCCGCAGACTCCGCGGATGAGACCGCAAATTGTGCATCTTTAGTGTGTGACAATCATTGGTGCTTTAACTTGAGGGTTTCCACTTTATTTTCCGGTCAAATGTAGTGACTTTTTAGTGGTGGCTTTATGAAACAGCAAGACAGTAGCAGTGCAGTGTCAACACAGCCAGTGAGTGTGCCACACGCTCATTTATTTACATTTGACTATTTCATAGGAACATTGAAGAAATGGAACGTAAAAAAGAACTGTATGAATGTAAAGCTTTCTCTCTGTGGCAGACATGTCTACTGATGCGGCAGCAGCACGAGGCGGCGGCCCTCAACGCGGTACAAAGGATGGAGTGGCAGTTGAAGGTCCAGGAACTGGAACCCGCCGGACATAAGTCCCTTTGTGTCAACGAAGTGCCGTCCTTCTACGTCCCAATGGTGGACGTCAACGACGACTTTGTCCTGCTGCCGGCGTGACACCTCTCGGCTCAGCGATAAAGTGCCAACTTTGTCCCGATCCCTTCTTCTCAAAGAGAATTTGTCGGACAGAACAAAACGGAAAGGGCTAGCAAGTTTGAGACGGGCCTTTAGACAGGAAAACATAGCAAAAGAGTACGGATTTGAAAAAAGAAAAAAAAACAAAAACCTGCTCTTTGTTCCCTTCCCTGAAGGAGGAGACATGTTTTTACTGAGAAAATACTCAACTTGCACTTTCATCCTCTAAAGTTTTTACTCCTTTTTTGATCCAAAGCAAAAAAACAAACAAAAAAAAAGTTTTTGCTTTCAGGCCCACAAACTCCCCCGTGCTCGGAGACGGGGGACAGAGATATATTTTCTGCTTTCATTTTTTTGGGGGCTTCGCTTCATACGACTCACCTGGCGGGTGTCAAAGAGGAGCTCTCCCCACGCCAAGGGAGGATACCCGGAGATGAACCCCCTCCCACATGCCCCCCCTGCTGGCTCCAGGTGAGCCGGGAAGTGTCGGGAGTCAGCAAGACCGGAAAAAAAAAACGGCCGCTGGCGGATGCCAGAACTGCGGCAGGTAAGGCCGACGGCGGCTGCGAGTCCTAGAGGGAGAGACTACTCGGCAGCCCCTCAGCCAGGCAAAACAGAAGGAGGCACGAGGTGGACCCCTGAGGACAGACCGGAGTGTCCTCGGGCCACCTCGCCGTTCCTCCGCCCACGCATCGGACTCTGCGCCACGGGACAAACGAGACGAAAACAAACATAATGAATGTGGTTTTGACGGGGGAGAGAAATCTTGTTTTTGTCTATTTCTTTACTTGGGCATTTCATTGTTTCTGAGGAAGTGACTTGAAACACTACAGAGCCAATATTAGTTTCATGGAGAAAAAAAACTCAAATCAAAAAAACCCGAAAAAAGTTGTATTCCGTAAAATGATGTACAGTTTTTATATTCGTTAACAATGTATTCTTGCTGCCTTCTAGATAATTTATTTTGCCACACATTACTGCACAGTTGTAAATAACCTATGTACTGTAATATCACTCGAGTAAGTGTAAAGAGAAAAAAAACAGAAAATAAATAAAAAGTATCTTTTTATGTACAGTTCACTTTTGGGCAGCACTTTCCCTCCCTCACACCCGCGGGCCAAACACGTACTCGGTTCTGTCAGTATTGCGTCATCACACCTGACTACAGGCCACTTCTGGACTCCACATGTAGCAGAAATAGACGAGGATTATTTCAACGTTGCTTTACCACACCATTATATCTGACACATGTCAAACCAAGAAAATGCCTTTTTAGGGGTGAAAAAATAATGTACTCGTTGTCAGGCAAAGTCACAAAGATATATATATATATAAATATATATATATGTATATATATATATATGTATAAATACGGTTTGAATGGAAACATAAGTGATGTCATTCATAAATACAAGTTCATGTTTGAATATTTTTTGTTCGGTTTTCCCCAAAAAGTGAAATTTCATTCCAACTTTGTGTCATCGCTCCCGTTAGCTCGTTGCACTCGTTACTCCCACATGGTAGTTAGTGCCGCTGAGGCAGACGACTCCCGAAATGTGGCCTTTTTCTTTTTTTGTCAAATTGCTTTTAATAATACAAGAGTCCAGTTGCTTTAACAGTTTAAAAAAAAAAAAAAACAATATTGTGTTATTTCCCCTGACACCTGAAAAGTAAACACAATTCATTGGCTTTTTACCCGACGCTGATCGTCCGTATCGTCCGTACTGTTGTGTCGTTCCGTGTGGTTCGACAGTTTATAAAGTAACACAACTTCATATTTGGACCCACCGCAGCCAGCCTGCTTGTCACCTTCTCCGTTCGTCTCGTTTTCCTTCCACTCGATTTCTTAAGGTTGTGTTTTGTCTTTTTACCTCGTCGTTTTTTTGGACTCGTCGTCGTCGTCGTTGTTGTTGTTGCCGTGTATCTTCCTCCTCGGTTGTTTGCTGGCATGTCAATCACGTCGCTTATCGAGCAGAATGTAAAAACCTTGTCCTGACTATTGTTTACAAAGACATCCTCTGTGTTTTCTAGTCCCTCCTTGATTTCAACCACAAAGGCTTGAAATGGTGACCTCGGGGTCTTTTTCTCAGCGCCAGCAATGGACGACATCAGGTTAATTCTTCACACACACACACACACACACACACACACACACACACACACACCAGATGCACAGTAGAGTACTCGGCACCACCCGAGTCAGCAACATATTACCTCTACTCCTCACATTCACTCATCATTTGCATTGTTTTTCTTACATAATTGCTATTTTTCCATGAAATAGTTTCACGATTTCAAGCCTTTTTTTTTTTCTAGTCTATTTTTTTAATTCAAACCCAGACTGTAGCTGTTTCTTTGCTTTTTTTTTTTTTAAATGAAAGAAAAAAAAAGACTAATACAAAGCATGGAGAACTACTCTTTAAAGTGAGAAGTAACCTATTTATTATTCTTTCTGTTTTGTTTTTCTTCTGACACCTGTGGTATGTTCTGGTTGAAGTTTGGTCTCGGCTGTGTAAATTTCCCTCCTTGTGACGCGTGAAAGAGACATTCTGTAAATAGCTGTTGTAAATAAAACCTCCCAGGACGTTATTTTTTTTTTATTTTATTTTAATTTTTTGGCACCCACTTTGTACTCGTGTGGAAAAGTTGCGTGGAAAGTCGAGGTTCCATCGGGAAGTGGCGGCGTGTAACTTTTTTTTTTTTTTTTTTAAATTGTACAATGTAGTTTGTGTACATATTGTTGGAGCAGCTAAGGGGGCGGGCTTGTCGTCAATGCTGTCATAGAAAATCCACTTTCAGCTGTTCGAGGCGTTCCTGGAGAAAATTAAAAAAAAAAAAAGACAAAAAAAAATAGTCATGCGAGAGAATGGGTGGGTTAAAAAGACTAAAAGTAAAAATTCTAAATTGTTATTTTCTACCGTTGCATGTACAGAGAGCGCGAGAACTGCTGTTGTTCCTCAGAGATTATGTTCGTTAATAAAATTTTGAAATATTACAATTTTGGCTCTTTTGCTTTATTTTTTAAAATCATGGTTTTATGCTAAATTGGTTAAATATTAATATTACACAAAATCAGGTGTGTTGTCCTCTTCGGCTTCCAGTTATGTTTTTATTCCACTTGCATGGTCACAGGACTAGAAAAAACCTGCATCATAAAGTATGCAGGTCTCACAGTCCTGGTCAAAAGTTTACATACACTTGTAAAGAATCAATCAATCAATGTTTATTTATATAGCCCCAAATCACAAATGTCTCAAAGGACTGCACAAATCATTACGACTACAACATCCTCAGAAGAACCCACAAAAGGGCAAGGAAAACTCACACCCAGTGGGCAGGGAGAATTCACATCCAGTGGGACGCCAGTGACAATGCTGACTATGAGAAACCTTGGAGAGGACCTCAGATGTGGGCAACCCCCCCCCTCTAGGGGACCGAAAGCAATGGATGTGGAGCGGGTCTAACATGATACTGTGAAAGTACAATCCATAGTCCAGGGGTAGGGAACCTATGGCTCTAGAACCAGATGTGGCTCTTTTGATGACTGCATCTGGCTCTCAGATTAATCTTATTTGACATTGCTTAACACAATAAGTAATGTAAAAAAATTCTCATGCATTTTTATTCCTCCATCCATTTTCTACCGCAGTGTTTTTCAACCTTTTTTGAGCCAAGGCACATTTTTTGCTTTTAAAAAATCCGGAGGCACACCACCAGCAGAAATGTATTAAAAATGAAACTCGGTTGACGGTAAAAAGTCGTCGTCACAATTGTTGGATATGACTTTAAAGCATAAGCAAGCATGCATGACTATAGCTCTTGTCTCAAAGTAGATGTAATGTCACTACCTGTCACATCACGCCCTGACTTATTTGGAGTTGTTTGCTGTTTTCCTGTGTGTAGTCTTTTACTTCTTGTCTTGTGCTCTTATTTTGGTTGCTTTTTCTCTTTTTTTGGTATTTTCCTGTAGCAGTTTCATGTCTTCTTTTGAGCGCTACTTCCCGCATCTACTTTGTTTAAGCAGTCAAACATTTTTCTGTTGTTTTTATCCTTCTTTGTGGGGACATTGTCGATTGTCATGTCATGTTCGGATGTACATTGTCTTTGCTCCAAAGTAAGTCTTTGCTGTAGTCCAGCATTCTGTTTTTATGTTTACTTTGTAGCCAGTTCATTTTTAGTTTTGCTCTGCATAGCCTTCCCTAAGCTTTAATGCCTTTTCTTAGGGGAATTAACCTTTTGTTTATTTATGTTTTAAGCATTAGACACTTTTTTTTTTACCTGCACCCTGCCTCCCGCTGTTTCCGACATCTACAAAGCAATTAGCTCTAGACAGCACCGACCACTCAACAACAACACTTCATTTTCAGACTGTAATTACTGGTTTGCAAAAAATATTTTTAACCCATATAGGTGAAATGAGATCATCTCCCACGACACACCAGCCTGTATCTCACGGCACAGTGGTTGAAAAAGACTGTTCTACCGCACCTGTTTTACATAAAAATGCACACATTTAGTTGTATTCAATGTTTAAAAAACATTATATGGCTCTCACGGAAATACATTTTAAAATATTTGGCGTCTATGGCTCTCTCAGCCAAAGAGGTTCCCGACCCCTGCCATAGTGGATCCAACACAGCCGCCAGAGTTCAGTTCAAAGCGGATCCAAGACAGCAGCAAGAGTCTCGTCCACAGGAAACCATCCCAAGCGGAGGCGGATCAGCAGCGTAGAGATGTCCCCAACCGATACACAGGCGAGCGGTCCATCCTGGGTCTCGACTCTGGACAGCCAGTACTTCATCCATGGTCATCGAATTTTTACCTCATTATTATGACCCTCTATCTTAAAATTACCGCTTTGAATCTAATAATCATGACTTTTTTTCTCTCATAATTTCGATGTATCTCATAATTACAGATTTTTAATAATTAGGAATTTTTTTATCTCCTAATTACGACGTTTTACATCATAATCAAGACTTTATGTCATAACTTACATTTTTAAAATCATAATTCAGACTTTTTATCTCATATTTTTTTTATTTATTAATTAAACATGACTTTTTATTTCATAACTACGACTTTACATCTCATGACTATTGAGGTATTTTTATTACTGGCAGAAACGGGCTTCCATAAATTACAAAGATTTGTATAACTTGTTAGTCTTTTTTATATAAAATACATGCGTCGAGGCTAATTATGCCAATCATGCTATTACGTCACATTGACACGCCCCCACCACGGCCTTGGCCACGCCCCCCCACCACCACAAATTTGCAATCTGTGGGTTAAAAACAAAGCAGAACAAACCAAAAGTAGTGAAACAAAAATGAATATTATCAACAACAGTATCAATATTAGTTATAATTTCAGCATAGCAGTGATTAAAAATCCCTCATTGACATCATTAGACATTTATAAAAATAATAAAAAGAACAATAGTGTCACAGTGGCTTACACTTGCATGGCATCTCATAAGCTGGACAACACACTGTGTCCAATGTTTTCACAAAGATAAAATAAGTCATATTTTTGGTTCCTTTAATAGTTCAAACAAATTTACATTATTGCAATCAGTTGATAAAACATTGTCCTTTACAATTATAAAAGCTTTAAATCTACTACTCTGCTAGCATGTCAGCAGACTGGGGTAGATCCTGCTGAAATCTATGTATTGAATGAATACACAATCCTTTTGAATCGGAAAAATATCGTTTTTGAAGCGAAAATAGTGTTGAATCGAAAAAATCGATATATAATCGAATCGTGACCCCAAGTATTGATATTGAATCGAATCGTGGGACACCCAAAGATTCGCAGCCCTAATATATTTTAAATTGATTAAAAAGTGTGTAAAACTTTTTAATGAGGATGACGCTCAAAATAAATGATTGTTGTCATTCGCCCACAAAATGATCAAATTAAATATAACTCAAATTGTGACGTCATCGCCCCGCCTCCTTTTTCCCGGCGTGCGCGCTTCACCTGCGCGTGTCCCTCAGGCGGCGTGCGCGCGCCCGCAGCTGCGTTCCCGCTCTTAATATTCGCCGCTTTTCTTTCTCTTTTATTTGCTTCCTTCTCCTTCCTCCAATGGACTACGAGGCCAAAGTGTTCCCCCACGCGGGCGGCTACGGACGCTACAACCGCGTCGTGGTCCTCTTCAGCTGCTTCCCCACCTTCGCCGTCACGTTCAACCTGTTCAGCGACGTCTTCTTCACCGCCATCCCGGAGTCGTACCGCTGCCAGGCGGACCCGCAGCTGCTGCCCGCCGCTCTCCAGCTCGCCAACTTGTCCCAGCCGAGCTACTTAAACCTCACCATTCCCTGGGTCAACGGCAGCGGGCTGAGCCATTGTGAACTCTACAAGTACCCCGCCAACTCCTCCGACTTGTCCCCGAGTCTACCCCGGGAGAGGGTGAGCTGTACGCGGGGTTGGGAGTACCAGCATGTGTCGGGGCTCCGGAGCAACTTCGTCACGGAGGTAAGAATTTGTCAATATTTCTTTATTATTGTTTGTACAAACTGTCACTAGCGATAGTAATCATTGTACGAATTATTCAACCGTCTTCCTAAGTGTAAAAAGTTAGCAAAAGTCAATATTTGCTGTCAGGGACAAAAACACACGACAATCAATTATTTCATTATTTCTCATTATATTCTTACTATTTACTTTTTTTGCGACTTTTATACTTCCATCCATTTCCTACCGCTTATTACCTTTGGGGTCGCTGGTGCCTATCTCAGCTACAATCGGGCGGAAGGCGGGGTACACCCAGGACAAGTCGCCACCTCATCGTAGGGCCAACACAGATAGACAGACAACATTCACATTATTCATTTTATTTATGTGTTGGTTAATCGCCCAGCAGGAATCAAAAGTATTTACGTTGATACCAAGTAGCAATTACAAACCCTGTTTCCATATGAGTTGGGAAATTGTGTTCGATGTAAATATAAACAGAATACAATGATTTGCAAATCATTTTCGACCCAAATTCAATTGAATGCACCACAAAGACAACATATTTGATGTTCAAACTCATAAATGTAATTTTTGGGGGAAATAATAATTAACTTCGAAATTCATGGCTGCAACACATGCTAAAGTAGTTGGGAAAGGGCATGTTCACCACTGTGTTACATCACCTTTTCTTTTAACAACACTCAATAAACGTTTGGGAACTGAGGAAACTAATTGTTGAAGCTTTGAAAGTGGAATTCTTTCCCATTCTTGTTTTATGTAGAGCTTCAGTCGTTCAACAGTCCAGGGTCTCCGCTGTCGTATTTTACACTTCATAATGCGCCACACATTTTCGATGAGGGACATGTCAGGACTGCAGGCGGGCCAGGAAAGTACCCGCACTCTTTTCATTACGAAGCCACGCTGTTGTAACACTTGTGTTGCTGAAATAAGCAGGGGCGTCGTGATAACGTTGCTTGGATGGCAACATATGTTGCTCCAAAACCTGTATGGACCTTTCAGCATTAATGGTGCCTTCACAGATGTGTAAGTTACCCATGCCTTGGGCACTAATACACCCCCATACCATCACACATGCTGGCTTTTCAACTTTGCGCCTTTATCAATCCGAATGGT
This sequence comes from Nerophis ophidion, assembly GCF_033978795.1. Lineage (NCBI taxonomy): Eukaryota > Metazoa > Chordata > Actinopteri > Syngnathiformes > Syngnathidae > Nerophis > Nerophis ophidion. Next base: position 1,948,608 of record NC_084635.1, read on the forward strand.
TATTTGCTTCTTTGTTCTGGAGGGCACCACGTCCTTTGTTTCCAAATATAATTTGAAATGTGGACTCGTCAGACCACAGAACACCTTTCCACTTTGCATCAGTCCATCTTAGGTGAGCTCGGGCCCAGCGAACCAGGTGGCGTTTAAGGGTGTTGTTGATAAATGGATTTGGCATCGCATAGTAGAGTTTTAACTTGCACTTACAGATGTAGCGACCAACTAGTTACTAAAAGTGGTTTTATGAAGTGTTACTGAGCCCATGTGGTGATATCCTTTACACACTGATGTCAGTTTTTGATGCAGTACCTCCCGAGGTATCAAAAGTCTGTGATATCATCGCTTACGTGCAGTGATTTCTCCAGATTCTCTGAACTTTTTGATGATTTTACGAACCGTAGATGGTAAAATCCCTAAATTCCTTGCAATAGCTCGTTGAGAAATGTTGTTCTAAAACTGTTGGACATTTTGCTTACAAAGTGGTGACCCTCACCCCATCCTTGTTTGTGAATTACTTAGCATTTCATGGAAGCTGCTTTTATAGCCAATCATGGGACCCACCTGTTCCCAATTAGCCTGCACACCTGTGGGATGTTCCAAATAAGTGTTTGATGAGCATTCCTCAACTTTATCAGTATTTATTGCCACCTTTCCCAACTTCTTTGTCACGTGTTGCTGGCATAAAATTCTAAAGATAATGATTATTTGCAACAACAAAAAAACTATCAGTTTGAACATCAAATATGTTGTCTTTGTAGCATATTCAACTGAATATGGCTTGAAAATGATTTGCAAATCATTGTATTCTGTTTATATTTACATCTAACACAATTTCTCAACTCATATGGAAACAGGGTTTGTATAGATACACATACATATACACACACAGCCTGGCCCAATTCTTTTAACCCAATGTGGCCCCCGAGTCAAAAAGTTGGGGGACCCCTGGTCTAAACTCTTACTGAGATTTTTTTATCAATGTACTTGTTAATTTCTTGTTAAAATCCGCTGACCTTCTGCTGTAACACACTTTCATCTACACTTTTTAAACTTGAATGAAGCACCAAGAGTATTCATTGTGTTGTTTCAACTTTACTAACTCAGCAACTAGCCTAGTGATGAGCTTGTCCGTCCTGTTTGCTCTTTATCTTTCTGTGGAACATGTTTAGCGGCAGCCTCACCCTACAGTCCTCCAGTGATACACTTGTAAAAATTGTACTTTGTGCCGCAATGAAGGATTGTTGACGTAGGGGAGCGGCTCCACACTGTGGATAGAGATTAGGGCTGGACAATGTGGCTAAAAAGTCTATCATGATATCAGTGTTTTTTATCAGTCTATCGATATTTTTTGATATTCTTAATGACCTGACGAAAATGAGGACCAGGAGAAAAATATATTAAATGTAAAATGTGATATTTAAATTATAATCCCCTCAGCTATCAAGGCAGAAAGTAAAGAAAACATCAACACAAGCATGATGGAAAACACTCAAACAATGTAAACAAAATTCAAATATCCACATTGAAAGCGTATTATTAGGCTCTTAATATGATGGTGCAAAAATAAGGAATATGTAAGAAATGCTAAATAAAGTGTAACAAAATGGTACAAAATGGGAAAATGTAAACAAGAGAAACCTGAGAAGAACTGCAGGTTTAGTGCCAGGAAGTTACGGCTGGGCTCTAAAGGGTGAGCACGGCTAAGGTGGTGTAGTATCATTTTACAGACCACATTGGTCCGTTTTTTTTTTTTTATCCAAAAAACGGCTATAATGTCAAAGTGACTTTTCTTTTTTTATCCCCAATTTCTTGGTTCTCCGCAGAACTCATTTTTACTTTCTCTTCTCACTCCATGCAACAAATCAGCGGCGAGACAACAAGATGGCGCAACCTAAAATGATAGTTGATATTAGGGTTGTCCCGATCCGATATTTGAATCGGATCGGCCGCCCGATATTTGCCAAAAAATGTGTATCAGCAAGGCATGGGAAAATCCCGATCCAGATCTGGTCCGTGTTTTCCAACGCACCGATTGAAATAATACATTCCACTCTTCTGCTGCGCCCTACGCTACGTTCCGCATTTTCCAGCACACCTGGCTTCAACACATCCACAGGTCTGTGTTCTAACCGTTAAGACGGCCGTGTGAATTAAAAGTTATGGTAAAAATGTCAGCTGAGTGGGATTATTTTACCCAACAAAAAGAAAAAGATGAAGAGGTGGAGTGCAAAACATGCCACAATAAAGTCAAGCGTGGTGGTAAAGTTGTAAGACATTTTAATGACTCTTGCGAGTGAGAGGCTTTTTAGCACTCATCATAGATGAACACAGGAGCAGGCTGACACCTGAGCATCTTGAAGTGCTCGTCTTTGTTAGAAAGAATCTCCCCATTATGCTAGGACTTCAATTGTTTCCCCCCCTGACTGGGGCAAACAATTGAAAGGAGTGTGTAGATAGTTATTTATTATTATTATTTTTTTAAGTTTACACTTGTTCAAGAGCAAGTATTGATGCTGAGTTATAGACATTTTATCCCACTCAGGTTGTTTGTGTGTTTTGCTTTTTTAAATAATGTTTACAGCATTATTTGCACTTTGTACTGTTCACCTTTTTACTGTTTAATGATACCATTTCTCTTTGACATGTATAATTTTTTCTATTTGGTGTCTATCCTTGAATACCAACCGTTGTGTATTATTCATACTCACCTAATTCAGCTGGCTAGTTGTGATCAAGAGTACTAAAACCCTTTTCAACACGGCTAAATAACTTTAAACTTTGATGCATGCTCGGATAGGCCAGTATCGGTCGGTATCGGATTGGAAGTGCAAAAACAATATCGGTATCGGATCGGAAGTGCAAAAACCTGGATCGGAACATCCCTAGTTGATACTGTTATCCGATTGGCTGTCAGAGTGTCCCTCCCACTGATCAGTGATCACTTCCTTGAGTTGCTGGCTTACCAGAAAACGATTGCCTTTGTTTAAAAAAAAAAAATCGAACATTTTATCTAGTGTATATTTTTATTGTCTATGGCGATATATACTGATGTGGTTCTATCGCCCAGGCCTAATGGAGATACACAGCTGCTGATTGTTGATATTAGGAATCAACCTTAAAAAAATGGATGGTTCCCATCAATGCCCCGAACTATTTAGTTGCATGAACTTGCCACATTTCTCTCACACAGTTGCTTTGTTGGGGAGTTTTTGGAATTTGCAGCATTTTCCTTTCGCACTTGTTGCTGATCCTACATTTTCCAGCTGCATAACAAGAACATGTTTACTGCCTCTGGAGTCTTTTTGATTGGCCTGCTGTTGCTCAAGGATCCTCCTAATCTGCAAATATTGATGAAGTGGTCTGTCAGCTGACTGAATGAACACCAGATGCTTGACTTGACTCGGTTTGACATCCGCAAGTATTCTAAGATCAAACACTGGCCTGAACTTGTTGCGTCATTTGATACTTAAAAGTGAAGTGTTGTTTCGATGGCCATCATTTTAGCCCAAAATCAGATTGTTTTGTATGTGTGTTTACATTTTTTCAGCTAAAAGTGAAATTTACTGAAACTGAACAGTCAGGTTATAAATCTTGCAGTAGTAATGAACTTTAAAAGCCACATGAAGTCAATGACATCAGCGGATTTTTACCACCTAAATAAAGTTTAAAGAACACTTAAGTTGGTTACACACATCAAGTGCATCCGGAAAGTATTCACAGCGCTTCACTTTTCCCATATGTTATGTTTCAGTCCAAATCCAAAAAGGAATACATTCATTTTTTTCCTCAAAATTCTACACACAATACCTCATAAAGACTGTGAAAAGGTGTTATTTTTGCAACTTTATTAGAAAAGAAAAAAAAATCATGTGTACACAAGTATTTACAGCTTTGCTCAGTACTTTGTCCTCAAATTTCTACACACAATACCCCATAATGACAATGTGAAAAGGTGTTATTTTTGCAACTTTATTAGAAAAGTAAAACACATCATTTGTACATAAGTATTCACAGCTTTGCTCAGTACTTTGTCCTCAAATTTCTACACACAATACCCCATAATGACAATGTGAAAAGGTGTTATTTTTGCAACTTTATTAAAAAAAAATGAATGTTTACATAAGTATTCACAACTTTGCTCAGTACTTAGTCCTCAAAATCCTACACACAGTACCCCATCATGACAATGAGAAAATGTTATTTCTGCAACTTTATTAGAAAAGTAAAAAAAAACATGTGTAGATAAGTATTCACAGCTTTGCTCAGTAATTTGTCCTTAAAATTCTACACACAATACTCCATATTGACACTATGAAAAGGTTGCAACTTTATAAAAAATATATTTTTTAATTTTGTGTACATGATTATTCACAGCTTTGCTCAGTACTTTGTCCTCAAAATTCTACACACAATACCCCATAATGACAATGTGAAAAGGTGTTTTTTTTGCAGCTTTATTTAAGATGAAATAAAAATAAAAATCATATGTACATTAGTATTCACAGCGTGGCTCAGTACTTTGTACTCAAAATTCTACACACAATACCCCATAACGACACTGTGAAAAGGTGTTATTTTTGCAACTTTATCAAAAATAAAAAAATCATGTGTACATAAGTATTCACAGCTTTGATCATTACTTTGTCCTCAAAATTCTACACACAATACCCCATAATGACAATGTGAAAAGGTGTTATTTTTGCAACTTTCTAAAAAATATATTTTTTGTGTGTACAAAGGTATTCACAGCTTTGCACAGTACTTTGTCCTCAAAATTCTACACTCAATTCCCCATAATGACAATGTGAAAAGGTGTGATTTTGCAACTTTATTTAAAATTAAAAAAAATTAAAATCATGTGTACATAAGTATTCACAGCTTTGCTCAGTACTTTGTCCTCAAAATTCGACACGCAATACCCCAAAATGACAACGTGAAAAGGTGTTATTTTTACAACTTTAATAAAAATAAATACATTAAATCATGTGTACATAAGTATTCACAGCTTTGCTCAGTACTTTACACAGTAGCCTTTAACGACAAAGTGAAAAGGTGTTATTTTTGCAACTTTAACAAAAAGACAAAATAAATATTAAAATCATGTGTACATAAGTATTCACAGCTTTGCTCAGTACTCAATCCTCAAAATTCTACACACAATACCCCATAATGACAATGTAAAAAGGTGTGATTTTTTTTTTGTGTGCAACTTTATTAAAAATAAAATAACGTGTACATAAGTATTCACAGCTTTGCTCATTACTTTTTCCTCAAAATTCTACATACAATACCCCGTAATGACAATGTGAAAAGGTGTTATTTTTGTTGCAGACGGTGTCTGCAGCAGCAAAAACAAACAAAACAGAACCAAGAAGACGCCAGGAAACACGGACAAAAACCGTTTTTTTTTTGGCATACACTGAATATACATATTTGTATACATTGTGATGTAGCTCTGTCGTCGTGAAAATAGGCCGATACCGATATATGCCTGAATGCCAAATATCGGCGCTGGTCTAAATGTTGGCAATTGGAGCCTTTTTCCATCCCATAATTTGGTCCGGCAGTTCTCCTCCAATCCCCATTGAGATATGATGATACCGGCTAAGATATGATGATACCGGCTAAGATATGATGATACCGGCTAACGATACGTGTTATCCACATAACCTTGTTGGCCTGCCAGGGAGTTTGGCTAAAGGATGAGCGGGAAAGAATTTCCTGGCAGGCTCTATTTTGAACACTACTTTGTTGTAATGCAATCATGTCATCAGCAGCCATCTTGATTCAATTACGGTGGACATGATCTACATTCCTGCCCGCTCACTTGCAGAAGTCCCCGATTGTGACTTTCTCTCCACATGGCTTATTGTGGAAATGAATTATAATGCAACATTTCATGCCAACAAAATCCTGTTTTCATAAATACGTCCTCCATGTTGTGTCCCAACCCTCCTCAGTGGAACCTGGTTTGCAGCGACTACTGGAAAATCCCCCTCCAGCACATCTGCTTCATGACAGGATGGATTCTGGGATACATCTTCATCGGCTCTTTGTGCGACTGGTAATCATCATCATCATCGGGTGTTGTTGGCATGGTCATGTGACTCCAGTCAGTACACCTGTGGCATTTTTGCTGTCTTCTTCCCAGGTTAGGTCGGCGACGGAGTTTCCTCCTGTCCATCAGTCTGTCCAGCCTGTTTGGGGTGACGGTGTGTTTGTCCAACAGTGCCGTGGTCTTCCTGCTGCTACGTCTCTCTCAGGGCGCCATGCTAGCTGGGGTGTTTGTGTCCTCCTACATTGCCAGTAAGTATCGTCTTATGACGCTTGGTATTTCTCGTACTATAGTGATTTGATACTTGTTTGTATTGACAATTGTCGTGTTTTGTGCGCTATGGTGTGCTTAGCTGTTGTGTAGCTGCCAGCTCCTATACTCTACCAGGTTTACCTTTTGTTAGTGACTCCACTAAAACAAGTAATTTACAAAAGCTAAGGTAGTACTATAATGATTTGATACTTCTTTTGTATTGACAATTGTCCTGTTTTGTGCGCTATGGTGTGCTTGGCTGTTGTGTAGCTGCCATCTCCTATACCCTACCAGGGTTACCTTTTGTAAGTGACTTGACTAAAACAAGTCATTTACAAAAGCTAAGGTAGTACTATAATTATTTGATACTTGTTTAGGATTGACAATTGTCATGTTTTGTGCGCTATAGTGTGCTTAGCTGTTGTGTAGCTGCCAGCTCCTAGTAACCTATAGTCTACCATGTTTACCTTTTGTAAGTGATTTGACTAAGACAAGTCATTTACAAAAGCTAAGGTAGTACTATAATGATTTGATACTTCTTTTGTATTGACAATTGTCGTGTTTTGTGCGCTATGGTGTGCTTAGCTATTGTGTAGCTGCCAGCTCCTATACCCTAGCAGGTTTACCTTTTTGAAAGTGACTTGACTAAAACAAGTCATTTACAAAAGCTAAGGTAGTACTATAATTATTTGATATTTGTTTTGTACAGACAATTGTCGTGTTTTGTGCGCTATGGTGTGCTTAGCTGTTGTGTAGCTGCCAGCTCCTTTAGCCAACCATGTTTACCTTTTGTAAGTGACTTGACTAAAACAAGTCATTTACAAAAGCTAAGGTAGTACTATAGTTACTTGATACCTGTTTAGTATTGACGATTGTCGTGTTTTGTGCGCTATGGTGTGCTTAGCTATTGTGTAGCTGCCAGCTCCTATACCCTACCAGGTTTACCTTTTTGAAAGTGACTTGACTAAAACAAATCATTTACAAAAGATAAGGTAGTACTATATTATTTGATATTTGTTTTGTATAGACAATTGTCGTGTTTTGTGCGCTATGGTGTGCTTAGCTGTTGTGTAGCTGCCAGCTCCTAGTAGCCTACCAGGATTGCCTTTTGTAAGTGACTTGACTAAAACAAGTCATTTACAAAAGCTAAGGTAGTGTTATTAATTGATACCTGTTTAGGATTGACAATTGTCATGTTTTGTGCGCTATAGTGTGCTTAGCTGTTGTGTAGCAGCCAGTCCCTAGTAGCCTATAGTCTCACATGTTTACATTTTGTAAGTGACTTGACTAAAACAAGTCATTTACAAAAGCTAAGGTAGTACTATATTTATTTGATACTTATTTTGTATTGACAATTGTTGTGTTTTGTGCGCTATGGTGTGCTTACCTGTTGTGTAGCTGCCAGCTCCTATAGTCTACCAGGTTTACCTTTTATAAGTGACTCGACTAAAATAAGTAATTTACAAAAGCTAAGGTAGTACAATAATTATTTGATACTTGTTTAGGATTGTCATGTTTAGTGCGCTATAGTGTGCTTAGCTGTTGTGTAGCTGCCAGCTCCTAGTAGCCCATAGTCTACCATGTTTACCTTTTGTGACTTGACTAAAACAAGTCATTTACAAAAGCTAAGGTAGTACTATAATTATTTGATACTTGTTTGTATTGACAATTGTCGTGTTTTGTGCGCTATGGTGTGCTTAGCTGTTGTGTAGCTGCCAGCTCCTATACCCTACCAGGTTTACCTTTTGTAAGTGACTTAACTGAAACAAGTCATTTACAAAAGCTAAGGTAGTACTATAATTATTTGATATTTGTTTTGTACAGACAATTGTCGTGTTTTGTGCGCTATGGTGTTCTTAGCTGTTGTGTAGCTGCCAGCTCCTAGTAGCCTATAGTCTACCATGTTTACCTTTTGTAAGTGACTTGACTAAAAGAAGTCATTTACAAAAGCTAAAGTAGTACTATAATTATTTGATACTTGTTTGTATTGACAATTGTCGTGTTTTGTGCGCTATGGTGTGCTTAGGTGTTGTGTAGCTGCCATCTCCTATACTCTACCAGGTTTACCTTTTATAAGTTACTTGACTAAAACAAGACATTTACAAAAGCTAAGGTAGTACTATAATTATTTGATACTTGTTTGTATTGACGATTGTCGTGTTTTGTGCGCTATGGTGTGCTTAGGTGTTGTGTAGCTGCCATCTCCTATACTCTACCAGGTTTACCTTTTATAAGTTACTTGACTAAAACAAGACATTTACAAAAGCTAAGGTAGTACTATAATTATTTGATACTTGTTTGTATTGACGATTGTCGTGTTTTGTGCGCTATGGTGTGCTTAGCTGTTGTGTAGCTGCCAGCTCCTATACCCTACCAGGTTTACCTTTTGTAAGTGACTTAACTGAAACAAGTCATTTACAAAAGCTAAGGTAGTACTATAATTATTTGATACTTGTTTAGTATTGACAATTGTCATGTTTTGTGCGCTATAGTGTGCTTAGCTGTTGTGTAGCTGCCAGCTCCTTTAGCCAACCATGTTTACCTTTTGTAAGTGACTTGACTAAAACAAGTCAATTACAAAAGCTAAGGTAGTACTATAGTTACTTGATACCTGTTTGTATTGACACTTGTCATGTTTTGTGTGCAATGGTGTGCTTAGCTGTTGGGTAGCTGCCAGATCCTTTAGCCTACCAGGGTTAACATTTTGTAAGTTTGTTCTGTTTTGCTGATATCCGGTACCAGTATCGGATCAGGACACCCCCTACGTGCACTTTATCCTACATGTAGATACATGTACCCTCCTGACCAACACATGATATCAATCAATGTTTTCTTGCTGACTGCGGTCCATCAACAAGTTCCTCTCGTGTCACGTCAGGCTGATCCCTCACAATTCTCAGAAATATCGCATGGATCTGCAGATTGTTTTCTTGTACTTGATCCCTTTTATGAATGAGCACGCCAGCAGTGGTCTGCATATTTTTGACTGGAGCAAACTCACCCCTTCATCAGGGGATGAAATTGTTATTTCCCGCTCTGTATTTAGACCGCAGCCCTAACAGCATGTCATGTGATCCCAGCAGCTGTGTCACATGCATGTGTTCACTCTGCACGCCTAAGAAAACAAGCTTACACCACAGTTTGTCACATTAATGCTACTTGTGATGTACAAAACCTGTGAAGTTGGCAAATTGTGTAAATGGTGATTTGCTCATCCTTTTCAACCTATATTCAATTGAATGGACTGCAAAGACTAGATACTTAATATTATGGACCTTTGATCCCTCAGGCGGTACTGCATCAAAAAGCGACATCCGTGTGTAAAGGATATCACCACTTGGGCTCAGGAACACTTCAGAAAACCACTGTCAGTAACTTCAGTTTGTCGCTACATCTGTAAGTACAGGTTAAAACTAGAGATGTCCGATAACATCGAACTGCCGATATTGTCGGACGATAAATGCTTTGAAATGTAATATCGGAAATTATCAGTTTCAAAAAGTAAAATTCATGACTTTTTTAAACGTCGCTGTACGGAGTGGTACACGGACATAGGGAGAAGTACATAGTACCAATAAACCTTAAAGGCACTGCCTTTGCGTACCGGCCGAATCACATAATATCTACAGCTTTTCACACACACGTAAATGCAAGGCATACTTGGTCAACAGTCATACAGATCACACTGAGGGTGGCCGTATAAACAATTTGAACACTGTTACAAATATGCGCCACACTGTGAACCCACACCAAACAAGAATGAAAAACACATTTCGGGAGAACATCTGCACCGTAACACAACATAAACACAACAGAACAAATACCCAGAATCCCTTGCAGCACTAACTCTTCCAGGATGCTATAATATACACCCCCCGCTGCTCACCCCCACCTCAACCTCCTCATGCTCTCTCAGTGAGAACATGTCCCAAATTCCAAGCTGCTGTTTTGAGGCATGTTGAAAAAAATAAAGCACATTGTGACTTCAATAATAAATATGCCAGTGCCATGTTGGCATTTTTTTCCATAACTTGATTTGATTTATTTTGGAAAACCTTGTTACATTGTGTAATGTTTTCAGCGGGGCATCACAACAAAATTAGGCATCATAATGTGTTAATTCCACTACTGTATATATCAGTATCGGTTGATATCGGATTGGGTAGATAAGAGTTGGACAATACGAAAACATCGGATATCGCGAAAAAAAGCTATTATTAGACATCTCTAGTTAAAATTGTACTATGCAAAGCCAAAGCCATTTATCAACAACACCCAGAAATGCTGCTGGCCTCGCTGGGCCCGAGCTCATCTAAGAAACAGATGCGAAGTGAAAAACTGTTCTGTGGTCTGACGAGTACACATTCCACATTTTTTGGGGAAACTTTGTATGTTGTGTCCTCCAGAACAAAGAGGAAAATAACCATCCGGACTGTTATAAGCACAAAGTGTAAAAGCCAGCATGTGTGATGGTATGGGGGTGTACTAGTGCCCAAGGCATGGGTAACTTACACATCTGTGAAGGCACCATTAATGCTGAATGGTACATACAGGTTTTGGAGCAACATATGTTGTCATCCAAGCAACGTTATCATGGACGCCCCTGCTTATTTCAGCAAGACAATGCCAACCCACGTGTTACAACATCGTGGCTTCATAGCAAAAGAGTGTGGGTACTAGACTGGCCTGCTTGTAGTCCAGACCTGTCTCCCATTGAAAATGTGAAGCATACAATACCACAACGGAGACCCCGGAATGGGAAAGAATTCCACCTGAGAAGCTTAAAAAATCGTTGTCCTCAGTTCCCAAATGTTTACAGAGTGTTGTTAAAAGGAAAGGCCATGTAACACAGTGGAAAAATGCCCCTGTGCCAAATGTTTTGCAATGTGTTGCTGCCATTATGATTAAAGTCCTACTGAAAGCCACTACTAGCGACCACACAGTCTGATAGTTTATATATCAATGATGAAATATTAACGTTGCAACACATGCCAATACGGCCTTTTTAGTTTACTAAATTGCAGTTTTAAATTTTGCGTGGAAGTATCAAGCTAAAACGTCGCACTATGATGACGCGTGCGCGTGACGTCACGCATTGTAGAGGACATTTTGTTCCAGCACCGTTCACAGCTATAAGTCGTCTCTTTTCATCGCATAATTCCACAGTATTCTGGACATCTGTGTTGCTGAATCTTTTGCAATTTGTTCAATGAATAATGTAGACGTCAAAGAAGAAAGCTGTAGGTGGGAAGCGGTGTATTGCGGCCGCCTTTAGCAACACAAACTCAGCCGGTGTGTTCATTGTTTACATTCCCGAAAGATGATGGTGAAGCTTTACTATGGAACAGAGCGGTCAAGCGAACACGGTTGGATTGGATCACACACACAAAGTACAAAGCGATCATTTCGAAAGATCGTGTTTCGAAGAGGTTTTGCGAAGGGCAGAGATGGGCATCGCCACCACCCGTCGACTGGTGCTGATGAAAGGTGTGGGGCCGACCTTCAGGTTGTACATGTACGACCATACAATCTCACTAAAACACTAGTAACACAATAAGCAGATAAGGGATTTTCCAGAATTATACTAGTAAATTTGTCTAATAACATCTTAATCGCTCCCACTGTATAGTCTTTTTTATTTTTTTTTATAGTCCTTCACTCTCACTTTCCTCATCCACAAATCTTTCATCATCGCTCAAATTAATGGGGAAATCGTGGCTTTCCCGGTCCGAATCGCTCTCGCTGCTGGTGGCCATGATTGTAAACAATGTTCAGATGTGAGGAGCTCCACAACCCGTGACGTCACACACACATCGTCTGCTACTTCCGGTACAGGCAAGGCTTTTTTTATTAGCGACCAAAAGTTGCAAACTTTATCGTCTATGTTCTCTACTAAATCCTTTCAGCAAAAATATGGCAATATCGCCAAATGATGAAGTATGACACATAGAATGGAGCTGCTATCCCCGTTTAAATAAGAACATCTCATTTCAGTAGGCCTCTAATTATAAAGTTAATGATTATTTGCAACAAAAACAAAGTTTCTCACTTAGAACATTAAATATCTTGTCTTTGTAGTCTATTCAATTGAATACAAGTTGAAAAGTATTTGCAAATCATTGTGTTCTGTTTTCATTTAGGAAATAAACAACGTGGCAACTTCACTGGTTTTGGGTTTTGTATTTTAAAAGAATGGAAACGTGGACTGACTTCATTCTGTCTTTGACAGCAGGAATTTAATCCTGCTTTTCGTAAAGATTTTTGGAATATTTCCAGTCAGCTGCTCTCATTGAAGGTCTTTTATCAACACGCTGGGATGTCTCTGGCTGGTACTGTACTGTAGATCCCACGCTGATACTGGACCTCTAGGTATTGGACGATACCAGTATTGACAAAATATGACAGGCCTGGGCAAATATTTTGACTCGGGGGCCACATTTAGAGAAAAAAATGTGTCTGGGGGCCGGTATATATATTTATTTTTAGGAACACTAATACAAAACCTCTCAATAATGTCTGGTTGGATGCTAAAAACGTGATGACAGACCGCCTTAAAAAACAATGGAATTTTACATTTTTCTATAAAGGATTAAACACTGAATATTGACAAAATATGAATGTCACACCCCCTTTCAATCGGCATATTTTACAATCACGTGAAACGCAACAAAAATGCAACAAACAGTGAAATATGAACATGAAGGGTACAAAACAAACCCACCTACAATCTGATATATCACTAAGCTTTAGAACTTTGTTGTGAAAATCTCCTCCCGTTGTCTGTGGAAACGCTTCCCGCCCACACTGCTTGGTGCCTCGTCTGAGCTGCTGTGACTTAGATGACCATAGTAACTCATTAGATGACCATAGTAACTCATTACATGACCATAGTAACTCATTAGATGACCATAGTAACTCGTTAGATGACCATAGTAACTCATTAGATGACCGTAGTAACTCATTAGATGACCATAGTAACTCGTTAGATGACCATAGTAACTCATTAGATGACCGTAGTAACTCATTAGATGACCATAGTAACTCATTAGACGACCATAGTAACTCATTAGGTGACCATAGTAACTCATTAGATGACCATAGTAACTCATTAGATGACCATAGTAACTCATTAGATGACCATAGTAACTCATTAGATGACCATAGTAACTCATTAGATGACCATAGTAACTCATTAGACGACCATAGTAACTCATTAGACGACCATAGTAACTCATTAGACGACCATAGTAACTCATTAGATGACCATAGTAACTCATTAGACGACCACAGTAACTCATTAGACGACCATAGTAACTCATTAGACGACCATAGTAACTCATTAGATGACCATAGTAACTCATTAGATGACCATAGTAACTCATTAGATGACCATAGTAACTCATTAGTTGACCATAGTAACTCATTAGACGACGGTAGTAACTCATTAGACGACCGTAGTAACTCATTAGACGACCGTAGTAACTCATTAGACGACCGTAGTAACTCATTAGATGACCGTAGTAACTCATTAGATGACCATAGTAACTCATTAGATGACCATAGTAACTCATTAGATGACCATAGTAACTCAGACGACCATAGTAACTCATTAGACGACCATAGTAACTCATTAGACGACCATAGTAACTCATTAGACGACCATAGTAACTCATTAGACGACCATAATAACTCATTAGATGACCATAGTAACTCATTAGATGACCATAGTAACTCATTATCATTAGATGACCATAGTAACTCATTATCATTAGATGACCATAGTAACTCATCAGTTGACCATAGTAACTCATTAGTTGACCATAGTAACTCATTAGTTGACCGTAGTAACTCATTAGACGACCGTAGTAACTCATTAGACGACCGTAGTAACTCATTAGACGACTGTAGTAACTCATTAGATGACCGTAGTAACTCATTAGACGACCGTAGTAACTCATTAGACGACCGTAGAAACTCATTAGACGACCGTAGTAACTCATTAGACGACCGTAGTAACTCATTAGACGACCATAATAACTCATTAGATGACCATAATAACTCATTAGATGACCATAGTAACTAATTAGATGACCATAGTGACTAATTAGATGACCATAGTGACTAATTAGATGACCATAGTAACTCATTAGTTGACCATAGTAACTCATCAGTTGACCATAGTAACTCATTAGATGACCATAATAACTCATTAGATGACCATAGTAACTCATTAGATGACCGTAGTAACTCATTAGACGACCGTAGTAACTCATTAGACGACCGTAGTAACTCATTAGACGACCGTAGTAACTCATTAGATGACCGTAGTAACTCATTAGACGACCGTAGTAACTCATTAGATGACAATAGTAACTCATTATCATTAGATGACCATAGTAACTCATTAGTTGACCATAGTAACTCATTAGTTGACCGTAGTAACTCATTAGACGACCGTAGTAACTCATTAGACGACCGTAGTAACTCATTAGACGACCGTAGTAACTCATTAGACGACCGTAGTAACTCATTAGACGACCGTAGTAACTCATTAGATGACCATAGTAACTCATTAGATGACCATAGTAACTCATTAGATGACCATAGTAACTCATTAGACGACCATAGTAACTCATTAGACGACCATAATAACTCATTAGATGACCATAGTAACTCATTATCATTAGATGACCATAGTAACTCATTATCATTAGATGACCATAGTAACTCATCAGTTGACCATAGTAACTCATTAGTTGACCATAGTAACTCATTAGTTGACCGTAGTAACTCATTAGACGACCGTAGTAACTCATTAGACGACCGTAGTAACTCATTAGACGACTGTAGTAACTCATTAGATGACCGTAGTAACTCATTAGACGACCGTAGTAACTCATTAGACGACCGTAGAAACTCATTAGACGACCGTAGTAACTCATTAGACGACCGTAGTAACTCATTAGATGACCATAATAACTCATTAGATGACCATAATAACTCATTAGATGACCATAGTAACTAATTAGATGACCATAGTGACTAATTAGATGACCATAGTGACTAATTAGATGACCATAGTAACTCATTAGTTGACCATAGTAACTCATCAGTTGACCATAGTAACTCATTAGATGACCATAATAACTCATTAGATGACCATAGTAACTCATTAGATGACCGTAGTAACTCATTAGACGACCGTAGTAACTCATTAGACGACCGTAGTAACTCATTAGACGACCGTAGTAACTCATTAGATGACCGTAGTAACTCATTAGACGACCGTAGTAACTCATTAGATGACAATAGTAACTCATTATCATTAGATGACCATAGTAACTCATTAGTTGACCATAGTAACTCATTAGTTGACCGTAGTAACTCATTAGACGACCGTAGTAACTCATTAGACGACCGTAGTAACTCATTAGACGACCGTAGTAACTCATTAGACGACCGTAGTAACTCATTAGACGACCGTAGTAACTCATTAGATGACCATAGTAACTCATTAGATGACCATAGTAACTCATTAGATGACCATAGTAACTCATTAGACGACCATAGTAACTCATTAGACGACCATAGTAACTCATTAGATGACCATAGTAACTCATTAGACGACCATAGTAACTCATTAGACGACCATAGTAACTCATTAGACGACCATAATAACTCATTAGACGACCATAATAACTCATTAGATGACCATAGTAACTCATTAGATGACCATAGTAACTCATTAGATGACCATAGTAACTCATTATCATTAGATGACCATAGTAACTCATTAGTTGACCATAGTAACTCATTAGTTGACCGTAGTAACTCATTAGTTGACCGTAGTAACTCATTAGACGACCGTAGTAACTCATTAGACGACCGTAGTAACTCATTAGACGACCGTGGTAACTCATTAGACGACCGTGGTAACTCATTAGACGACCGTGGTAACTCATTAGACGACCGTAGTAACTCATTAGACGACCGTAGTAACTCATTAGACGACCGTAGAAACTCATTAGACGACCGTAGTAACTCATTAGACGACCGTAGTAACTCATTAGATGACCATAATAACTCATTAGATGCTAACATTAGCGTGCTAACGTTTATGACCAGTTTTTCAGTCGAAAGCCTGAGAGTCATATTACTTGCTGGCATGGTAACATTAGCGTGCTAGCTTTTTTTTTATTTTAGCTAATTTTGCATGCGTACGCTTCATGGTCACATGGCTTGGGACTTGATGCATGCTAACTTTGCATGCTAACGTAACTTTTTTCCAAGCAAAAACATTTAACAAGAACACCACCAGCTGGCTAATCTTGCCAATTGTGGTTTAGCTGAACACTTTTGTTTGACAATGGTCTGTATTTTCCACAATTGCGAAGTTTATGTGATAAAAATGTTTAGCGGCCGGTCTCGTCAACACGTACGCACAGGAAGTGTATGCACACATTTTAATCAATCAATCAATCAATGGTTATTTATATAGCCCTGTGTACGGCGTCCTGCCGCCATCGTGTGGTTGCATGGACCATTAACTGAGGACATCGCTTCCCTACAGGTTTCACTCTTTATTTTGCAACAAAGTCGCTCGAAGTGTCAGTCGGTCGCTCTTTCAGTGCCTCCTTCGCTGCTCGCGCCAGTCTCCTTTTCAGTCGCCCGCGTCTTCCTGTGCTGGTCTTGGTCGCTCCGTGGCTCTCGGTGGTTCTCGCTCGTCTTGATCCTTTTTCTGGCTGTCTTCACTCTGACTCTCTCCTACTATTCTGCCATGATTGCTCCTCCTTCTCCCCTTTTATACAGCAGGAGGAGATGCACAGATTGAGAGCAGGTGTGTGTATTACGCACCTGGTTCCAATCGCTGCAGCGTTGCTCCATGCGGGCCCCGCCTCTCCGTTCCGCTGCATACTCCGCCTCCTGGCCGCCATCTTGAGTAGGACCACGGTTTGTCCTACCCCGCTGTCGGCCCGTCGGCTCCGCCTCTCCACAAGCCCTAAATCACAAGTGTCTCAAAGGGCTGCACAACGACATCCGTGGTTCAGCGCCCACATACAAAAGCAGTCCAAGAGAAGCAGCCAACAGAATTCCACTTTCAAAGCTTCAACAATTAGTTTCCTCAGTTCCCAAACGTTTATTGAGTGTTGCTAAAAGAAAAGGTGATGTAACACAGTGGTGAACATGCCCTTTCCCAACTACTTTGCCACATGTTGCAGCCATAAAATTCTAAGTTAATTATTATTTGCAAAAAAAATTACTTTTATGAGTTTGAACATCAATTATCTTGTCTTTGTAGCATATTCAACTGAATATGGGTTGAAAAGGATTTGCAAATCATTGTATTCTGTTTATATTTACATCTAACACAATTTCCCAACTCATATGGAAACGGGGTTTGTACTTCTTCCTCCATTTGTTACCACCTTCTCTCTCTCGTATTACCACCCGCACCTCACCGTTATACCTGATATCAATATTGGATGGGGATATCCCTGGTGGTAAGTCAGTAGAGTGTTTGTCCCAGCAGTAGTACATGAGTTACACATATTTTCCAGTATACTCCCACTACTGTTTTGACACAAGGTCAGGCCTCCATTAATTGCAGACACACGCACACACACACACACACACACACAGACACACACACACACACACACACACACACACACTTGTCCTGTGTGCAGTTCTGCGGATGCAGATTCTCCACTGAGATGTCAGAACAATGGCGTGGACAAAGTTTAGCCAGCGAGTAAGCAGGAAGGCAGCTCCTCGTTCTCTTTGTCCTCGTCCCCGCGCTGGGAAGTGACGTGGAACAAGAATCTAGTCACTAGGAAAAAGAAGTCAAAGGTTACGTGTTGCATAAACCAGTCATGGAGTTCTTGATCAGTGTTTTTGTTAAAGGCCTACTGAAATGAGATGTTCTTATTTAAACGGGGATAGCAGGTCCATTCTATGTGTCATACTTCATCATTTTGCGATATTGCCATATTTTTGCTGAAGGGATTTAGTAGAGAACATCCACAATAAATTTGGCAACTTTTGGTCGCTAATAAAAAAGCCTTGCCTGTACCGGAAGTAGCAGACGATGTGCGCGTGACGTCACGGGTTGTGGAGCTCCTCACATCTGAACATTGTTTACAATCATGGCCTCCAGCAGCTAGAGCGATTCGGGCCGAGAAAACGACAATTTCCCCATTAATTTGAGTGAGTATAAAAGATTCGTGGAAGAGGAAATTTAGAATGAAAGACTAGAAAAAAGGCGATTGCAGTGGGAGCGATTCAGATGTTTTTAGACACATTTACTAATATAATTCTGGAGAATCCCTTATCTTTCTATTGTGTTGCTAGTGTTTTAGTGAGTTAAATAGTACCTGAAAGTCGGAGGGGTGTGTCCACGGGTGTGTTGATGCCAGTGTCTCTGAAGGAAGTCACGGCAGCTGCAGCAGGACAGAAGCTACGCTGATGTCTCCGGTAAGAGGCGACTTATTACCACAATGTTCTCACCGAAAACTGCCGGTTGACTTGTAGTCGGGATCCATGTTCGCTTGACCACTCTGATCCATAGTAAAGCTTCATCTTCGGGAATTTTAAACAAGGAAACACCGTGTGTTTGTGTGGCTAAAGGCTAAAAGCTTCCCACCTCCATCTGTCTACTTGGACTTCTCAATTATGCGATTAAAGCAGACTACTTATAGCCGGGATCGGGCTGGAAAAAAAATGTCTGCTACAATCCGAGACGTCACAACACTTCACGGGAAATTTAAAATTGTAATTTAGTAAACTAAAGCGGCCGTATTGTCATGTGTTGCAGTGTTAATATTTCATCATTGATATATAAACTATCAGACTGTGTGGTGGCTAGTAGTGGCTTTCAGTAGGTCTTTAATATTTCATACTGTCGATTCCCATCATCCATGAGTGAGATGTGGTGATATCGATCCCATGTATCAACCGTACAGGTTTCAATGTATTTAAGGTGAGTGTTATTTACAATTTAATGGTATCAACACAATATTTGAACTAGTGTATTATTCTCTCTTATTACATACAATTGTTTGAGCAAAACAAAGCAAAAATGACTACTACTCATTTAAGTTTAAGATTTAACAACAAATTATTTTTGAAAGAAAATATATATATAATCACTCTAGTATCGATCATAAACTGATACTACCTTCGGTGTCGTCAACACAGATTTATGGATGGATCTTCCCTCCTCTTAAATGTTGTATACTGACTGTGACAACCCTAACACACCAACATTAGTTGTTGTATTATCCTCTCATCTACTTATTTATTTCCTGTTTACTTTCTGCTGTACCTTCTTAAACTATAGCTAGCTTAGCTATTAGTATGCCTGTTCTTGTTGCTCTCTTTGTGTAACATGTTTAGCCTGATCCTTCAGTGATAATGCTACTTGATGATGATACCAAGAAATGGAGGTTATTATTATTAATTATGGATTATTATTATTACCATGAACCCCAATTTAAACAAGTTGAAAAACTTATTGGGGTGTTACCATTTAGTGGCCAATTGTACGGAATATGTACTGTACTGTGCAATCTACTAATAAAAGTCTCAATCAATCAATCAAAAACTTGGAGGAGCGGCTCCACACTGTGTATAAATACACATAATTAGCTAGCTTGAAAATTAGTGTCGACAGGAGGGGATTGAAGTTGACTACTGGCATTAAAAGACATTAATCAGCTATACTTTATCCCACAAAATATTAGGGCTGGGCAATATACCGAATAAACTCGATCTATCGCAGGTTTGTCTCAGTGCGATATAGAAAATGCCTATATCGTGATATTCGAGTTTACGTCATCACGCAGTTGCTTTTAGCTGCGGGCATTACACTACAGGCTCTTCTCACTCTTTCTTGTCTCTCCGTCTCAGAGACATAAACAAGCGCACCTTCTTACATACGTCACATACTGTCGCAACATCATACGCCCTCGCGGAGCAGAATAAATTGGGAATTTCTTGAGAATTAATTCCCAAGAAAAACAGCAGGGAGTCCATCGTCTGGCGGTGTTTGGCTTCAAGTGGGAATATGTTGTCCAAGTATGCGGCAAAAGCGTTGCTACAAAAAGTAGCAGCACTGCTAATATGTAGCATCATTTGAAAAGTCACCTGCTAGAGAATGAAGAGTGCTTGAAACTCTGCATGTCAATATCTCCGTTCGGTGCCACATCCACAAAATGCCCAGGCAACCATTTCCACATCAACACCGGATAAAAAAAAT
This sequence comes from Nerophis ophidion, assembly GCF_033978795.1. Lineage (NCBI taxonomy): Eukaryota > Metazoa > Chordata > Actinopteri > Syngnathiformes > Syngnathidae > Nerophis > Nerophis ophidion. The sequence continues at coordinate 1,969,169 of NC_084635.1, forward strand.
TGTCAACAACAGACGGAGATAACGTCCGCAGGAACCTACCACATAGTGAAGGACATACACTATTTGATATTCTATTATGCAGCTCATTTTTATTTGACAGTTATTGAAATATCTTGTGTGACATCATGCACAAAAGTGCACTTTATTTGTTTTAAACTATTGTAGTGGCGTTCTGTACAAAAAGTGCACTTTAATTTAGTGTTGTTTTGATATGTCATCTTAGCACAAAAGTGCACTAATAGTTTGTTTTAAAATGTCTCACAATCTTTCTGTTTTGGAAATGACATGAATGTTTGTGCCACTGCTTAATAACTGTTTAATAAATACACTTTTGGTCAGTTGACTTAATTGTAATTTCCCTCTAAAAGTAGCATATATTAATGCAGTATGAAGAAGAAAGTTTTAATGTAGACCAGTGTTTTTCAACCTTTTTTGAGCCAAGGCACATTTTTTTCATTGGAAAAAACCCGAGGCACACCACTAGCAGAAAACATACAAAAATTAAACACAGCAGCCGATATCAACAGTCAAAAGTCGTTCTCGCAATTGTTGGACGTAAATTCAAAGCATAACCAAGCATGCTGCACTATAGCTCTTGTCTCAAAGTAGGTGTACTGTCACCACCTGTCACATCACGCCGTGACTTATTTTGAGTTTTTTGGCGTTTTGGTGTGTAGTGTTTCCAATTCTGTTGTTGATTGTCATGTCATGTACGGATGTACTTTGTGGACGCCGTCTGCTGCTCCACACGCTGTAAGTCTTTGCTGTCGTCCAGCATTCTGATTTTATTTATTTTGCAGCCATTTAAGTTTTAGTTTTGTTTTGCATAGCCATCCCTAAGCGTCAATGCCTTTTCCTAGCAGCACTCGCCTTTTGTTTATTTTTGGTTTAAGCATTAAATATCTTTTTACCTGCACGTCTGCTTATGTGATCACGATAAACCATGTTCCTAACATCCACAAAGCAATTAGCTAGCTGCTGCCACCTACTGGTAAGGAAGAGTATTACACGGCTACTCTGCCGCGCTCTAGACAGCACAGCCACTCAACAACGGCACATTATTTACGGATTATAATTACTGGTTTGCAGAAAATATTTTTAACCCAATTAGGTGAAATGACATCATTTCCCACAGCACACCAGACAATATCTCATGGCACACTTAAGGGTTCCAGGTTCGATCCCCGCTTCCGCCATGCTAGTTACTGCCGTTGTGTCCTTGGGCAAAACACTTTACCCACCTGCTCCCGGTGCCACCCACACTGGGATTTTGGGTTTCACAATGTAAAGCGCTTTGAGTCACTAGAGAAAAAGCACTATGTAAATATAATTCACTTCACTCCACACTAGAGTGCCGCGGCACAGTGGTTGAAAAACACTGATGTAGACACATAGAATCATCATACTGCTGTGATTATATGCATCAAGTGTTCATTCAAGGCTCAGGTAAAATATGGAGATATATATCGTTTATCGTGTCAAGGCCTAAAAATATTGAGATATTAATAAAAGGCAATACACGTATCGCCGTGCCCTACCATAAATTGTCCGATACTGATCGATTTGTAAATGGCACATTAATTTGTTCCTATCATTTTTTGTTTTCATATTTACTCTGGAATGTTTTCTACTAATTAATTTCTATGCGACAGTTGTCAATGCAATCAGTCAGCTTCATGTTTGATTCCTGCGTGTTATATTTTGGGACTACTTTGCCCACTTTGGGGTCTGCTTGGTTGTTCCTGCAGGGTTGGAACTCTGCGACCCTCCCCGCCGCCTCATGGTCGCCATGGTCAGCGGCTTCTTCGGCGTCTTCGCAGAGCTGCTGTTGCCAGGCGTGGCAGTTCTGTGCCGCGATTGGCCGGTTCTCCAGGCTGTTACCACGTTACCTCTGCTCCTGCTCATCTCCTATTGGTGGTAAGTGGCGGCCGTGGAACTGTTTATTTATTTTTTCATTCCTCAGGAATTGACGTCCTTAAAACCTTACGGCAGGGGTGTCCAAACTTTTTCCACTGAGGGCCGCACACTGAAAAATCAAAGCAAGCGGGGGCCAGTTTCATAATTTTTAATTTAAAAAACAATACAGTATATGTATAAAAAATATACATTTAACCCCCCACTCAGTTATGATCCCGGGGACCCCAAAGGGTTTTGGTAAAAAAAAAAACATAAAAAATGTGTCATTATTCAGTTTTATTTATTTTTTATTATTATGCAAGTTTTAAATCTCTAGATCAACATTAGGGGGAAAAAAAATGGAAATAACACAAAATATGTAACATTTTCACCCAATAACTATTTTAGGTGGAAATTTTGAGATTATATAATAATTAGAGCCTTAATTTTGGATTTTGATTCGTTATTATTTTTTGAGCAATGACACTTAAAAACAAATCACACTAAAATAACTGGGTATCCAAAAGTGTCCTACTCACTAAAGTGTTAAAAAAATAAATTATGCATTTTTTTTTACGGTTTAGTTTTAGCACAATAATCTTGAGATCAACTTCAGATATATCTGTCAATTTTAAGTTTTATTGTAGTTTACGTTTTTTGTTTGTATGTTTTAGGCTCTTCCTTAAATGGGAACATTATCACAATTTCTTAAGGGTTAAAACCAATAAAAATCAGTTCCCAGTGGCTTATTTTATTTTTCAAAGTTTTTTTCAAAATTTTACCCATCATGCAATATCCCGAAAAACGGCTTCAAAGTGCCTGATTTTAACAGTCGTTATATCCACCTGTCTATTGTCCTGTGACGTCACAGCGTGAAGCCATCAGAAACAAACATGGCAGATAGCACAGAAAGATATAGCGACATTAGCTCGGATTCAGACTCGGATTTCAGCGGCGTAAGCGATTCAACAGATTACACATGTATTGAAACGGATGGTTGGAGTGTGGAGGCAGATAGCGAAAACAAAATTGAAGAAGAAACTGAAGCTAGTGAGCCATATCACGACTGACAGCGGCACGGGAGGAAGCGAGGACGAACCAACAATTGGTATATGTTTGTTTGGCATTAAATGTGGGTGGAGGGAAAGGCTGGATGCAAATATAGCTACAAATGAGGCATAATGATGCAATATGTACATAAAGCTAGCCAGCATAGCATGTTAGCATCGGTTAGCTGGCAGTCATGCCGTGACCAAATATGTCTGATTAGCACATAATTAGCACATAAGTCAATAACATCAACAAAACTCACCTTTGTGATTTTGTTGACTGTATTGTTGGAAATGCATCTGCTTTGAGTGTCGCAGGATATCCACACATCTCTGTGCCATCTCTGTCGTAGCATCGCTATCGTCGGTAAAGTGTGGAGAACAAACGAGGGACTTTTGCATCTTTTGACCACTGGTGCAACTTGAATCCGTCGATTGGTATGTGTTTGTTTGGCATTAAATTTGGGTGGAGGGAATAATGATGCAATATGTACATATAGCTAGCCAAAATAGCATGTTAGCATCAATTAGCATGCCGTGACCATTGATTAGCACACTCCACGTAAGTCAACTTGAAACCGTCCTGTTAGTGTTGTTACACCCTCCGACAACACACCCACCAGGCATGATGTCTCCAAGGTACCGGAAAACAGTGGAAAAAACGGAAAATAACAGCTGATTTGACTTGGTGTGTGTAATAAGATTGAGAAAATGGCGGATTGCTTCCCGTTGTGACGTCATGGGCGAAAGGTCATTGCTCCGACAGCGAACAATTGAAAAGCGTTTCAATCGCCAAATTCACCCTTTTAAAGTTCGGAAACCAGTTAAAAAAACATATGGTCTTTTTTTTCTGCACCATCAAGGTATATATTGAGGCTTACATAGGTCTGCTGATAATGTTCCCCTTTAAAAAAAAAAAACGCTCAATTTTTTATATGGCAAAACACAAAATATGCAACATTTTCCCCCCAAATATCTGAAAGTGGAATATTTAATGTGACGTGATTGAAGCCTTGAATAGGTCAATCATTCAAAATGACATAGATTTTGATTCATTATTATTTTTAAAGGAAAGAAACAGCCTGCATGGCAGCTTTGTGTTATTAAAGCATTGCAACATGTTCTTGTTCCATTTCACCTGTTTGCTCTTTTATATCACTTTCTATCTTTTTATTTTTTTTCAATTGTAATTTTGAAATGTGCCGTGGGGGCCGTTTAAAAATGGCCCCCGGGCCGCACTTTGGCCACTCCTGCCTTACGGGAAGCTTTTGTTGGTGACATGTTGTGACATTTCCACCGTCCTGTTCAGCTGTGCCTCCGTGTTTCCCGAGTCCCCTCGTTGGCTGCTGGCCACGGCTCAGATTCCTCGAGCCAAGAGGAGCCTCCAGGAATTCTCCACCAGGAACGGGGTGTGTTTGCCGGATGAAATGTTCCCCGGTGAATCTCTGCTGTCAGGTAGCGTGCGTCCTCCCACTCACAACAACAACAACAACTCTTATTATGATCTCATGCAGTTGAACTGCATGGACAGCAGGGGTGTTAAAGTGCGACAAGTTGAGGCCTGCAGCTACATTTTGAAAATACTATCACACAAAAAGTGGAATAAAAAGAGCAGGTGAAATGTGAGAAAATGATACCATATTGGCACTAATAACACAAAGCTGCCATGCAGGTAGATTTTAATTTAAGACTTTAAAAAATTCAATAGAAACTTATAATCGACGGATAGGTCTGAGTTGATCTAGAACAGTGGTTCTCGACCTTTTTTCAGTGAACATTTTTATTAATTCAAGTACCCCCTAATCAGAGCAAAGCATTTTTGGTTGAAAAAATAGAGATAAAGAAGTAAAATACAGCACTATGTCATCAGTTTCTGATTTATTAAATTGTATAACAGTGCAAAATATTGCTCATTTGTAGTGGTCTTTCTTGAACTACTTGGGAAAAAAATGATATAAAAATAACTAAAAACTTGTTGAAAAATAAACAAGTTGTTCAATTGTAAATAAAGATTTCTACACATAGAAGTAATCATCAACTTAAAGTGTCCTCTTTGGGGATTGTACAAACCCCGTTTCCATATGAGTTGGGAAATTGTGTTAGATGTAAATATAAACAGAATACAATGATTTGTGATTCATTTTCAAGCCATATTCAGTTGAATATGCTACAAAGACAACATATTTCATGTTCAAACTCAGAAACTTTATTTTTTTGGAATCAATCATTAACTTTAGAATTTGATGCCAGCAACATGTGACAAAGAAGTTGGGAAAGGTGGCAATAAATACTGATAAAGTTGAGGAATGCTCATCAAACACTTATTTGGAACATCCCTCAGGTGGGCAGGCGAATTGGGAACAGGTGGGTGCCATGATTGGCTATAAAAACAGCTTCCCAAAAAATGCTCAGTCTTTCACAAGAAAGGATGGGGCGAGGTACACCCCTTTGTCCACAACTGCGTGAGCAAATAGTCAAACAGTTTAAGAACAACCTTTCTCAAAGTGACATTGCAAGAAATTTAGGGATTTCAACATCTACGCTCCATAATATCATCAAAATGTTCAGAGAATCTGGAGAAATCACTCCACGTAAGCGGCATGGCCGGAAACCAACATTGAATGACCGTGACCTTCCATCCCTCAGACGGCACTGTATCAAAAGCCGATCTCTAAAGGATATCACCACATGGGATCAGGAACACTTTAGAAAACCACTCTCACTAAATACAGTTTGTCGCTACATCTGTAAGGGGAAGTTAAAGCGAAAGCCAATTATCAACAACATCCAGAAACGCCGCCGGCTTCTCTGGGCCCGAGATCATCTAAGATGGACTGATGCAAAGTGGAAAAGTGTTCTGTGGTCTGACGAGTCCACATTTCAAATTGTTTTTGGAAATATTCGACATTGTGTCATCCGGACCAAAAGGGGAAGCGAACCATCCAGACTGATATTGATGCAAAGTTCAAAAAGCCAGCATGTGTGATGGTATGGGGGTGTATTAGTGCCCAAGGCATGGGTAACTTACACATCTGTGAAGGCACCATTAATGCTGAAAGGTACATACAGGTTTTGGAGCAACATATGTTGTCATCCAAGCGCCGTCTTTTTCATGGACGTGTTACAACAGCATGGCTTCATAGTAAAAGAGTGCGGGTACTTCCCTGGCCCGCCTGCAGTCCAGACCTGTCTCCCATCGAAAATTTGTGGCGCATTATGAAGCATAAAATAGGACAGCGGAGACCCCGGACTGTTGAAGGACTGAAGCTCTACATAAAACAAGAATGGGAAAGAATTCCACTTTCAAAGCTTCAACAATTAGTTTCCTCAGTTCCCAAACGTTTATTGAGTGTTGTTAAAAGAAAAGGTGATGTAACACAGTGGTGAACATGCCCTTTCCCAACTACTTTGGCACGTGTTGCAGCCATGAAATTCTAAGTTAATTATTATTTGCATAAAAAAAATAGTTTATGGGTTTGAACATCAAATATGTTGTCTTTGTAGCATATTCAACTGAATATGGGTTGAAAATGATTTGCAAATCATTGTATTCTGTTTATATTTACATCTAACACAATTTCCCAACTCATATGGAAACGGGGTTTGTAATAGAGATCCATCAGGATTCATGAACTTCATTCTAAACATTTATTCACAGAAAAATAAATCTTTAACATCAATATTTATGGAACATGTCCACAAAAAATCTAGCTGTCAACACTGAATATTGCATTGTTGTATTTATTTATACACTCTATGAACTTACATTCATATTTTGTTGAAGTATTATTCAATAAATATATTTATGAAGGATTTTTGAATTGTTGCTATTTTTAGAATATTTATAAAAAATCTCACGTACCCCTTGGCATACCTTCAAGTACCCCATTTGAGAACCACTGATCTGGGGCAGGGGTTAACAAATGAGGGTTGCTTGCTTGGGATGCTAACAAGCTAAATGCATGTTTGTGTTGTGCCTCACACACTTATTAGAGGTTTTAAATAGTAAAATAAACAAACTGGTGAATGTGGTCCCTGTCTTTTTATTGTTTCTGTGCAGAAGTCCAGTCCGCTTTCAATGAGGAGTACCGGCCGAGGTATTATTCCATCCTGGCCCTGCTTCAGACTCGTGTTATCTGGAGGAACTGCCTGATCCTGAGCTTCACTCTGTGAGTTGCTGCTCTCCTCCTTCATGTGCACACAGGCGTCCAACATGTCCTCCCTGCAGTTTAATAGGAACAGGCATCCAGTACTGCTTCACCAGGAACCTGCACATGTTTTCCACCAACTTCTACTTCAGCTACTTTGTCAGAGTCGCCACAGGGGCCATGGCCTGCATCTTCATCTGCATGACCGTCAATCATTTCGGTCGACGAGGAATGCTTCTTCTGTCCGCCATCATCACGGGATTGTCCTCGCTGCTGCTGCTGGCCCTCACTCAGTGTACGTAAGCTGCTGCCGTCAGCCTTTTTACATCTTCTAATGTTGGCCTACTGCCTTTTTACATCTTCTAATGTTGGCCCACAGCCTTTTTACATCTTCTAATGTTGGCCCACAGCCTTTTTACATCTTCTAATGTTGGCCCACAGCCTTTTTACATCTTCTAATGTTGGCCCACTGCCTTTTTACATCTTCTAATGTTGGCCCACAGCCTTTTTACATCTTCTAATGTTGGCCCACAGCCTTTTTACATCTTCTAATGTTGGCCCACAGCCTTTTTACATCTTCTAATGTTGGCCCACAGCCTTTTTACATCTTCTAATGTTGGCCCACAGCCTTTTTACATCTTCTAATGTTGGCCCACTGCCTTTTTACATCTTCTAATGTTGGCCCACTGCCTTTTTACATCTTCTAATGTTGGCCCACAGCCTTTTTACATCTTCTAATGTTGGCCCACTGCCTTTTTACATCTTCTAATGTTGGCCCACAGCCTTTTTACATCTTCTAATGTTGGCCCACAGCCTTTTTACATTATTTCACAATTTCATTTATTTTTTATAAATTAATTATTTCATGACACAACCAATTATTTCACAATTTAAATCATTAATTTGATTATGTTATGATTAATGATTTCATTATTTCCTTATTTAATTAATTATTTCATGATTAAAATATTTTATGTTTAAATAATTGATTTTACTTCATGAAGTCATGATTTATTTAAGAGGTTTAAGACATTTTCACAATTCATTGAATTATTTATTTCATGATTTAATTTTTGTACTATTTAATGAGTTATTATTATTTAACAAAGTAATGATTTAATCCATTATTTCAAGATTTAATGAAGTATTTATTTCTTAATTGAACAAACTATTTGGATTTAATTATTTCCCAATATAATTAATATTTGATTATATTCTTCAATGAAGTAATGATTTATTTAAGGATTTTGTTATTTTTCACGATTTAATTGGTTATTTTAAGATTTACCTTCCATCCATTTAATCTATTGATTATATTTCATTTTGTAATCATTTATTTTATGATTTGAAACATTTTAGTAAAGAAATAAAAATATATATATATGGTGTATGTGTATATATGTATATATATATATATATATGTGTGTGCATATATACATATATATCTATATATGTATACATATCATATATATATATATTTATCATATATATAATTTTATTTGTATATGTACATTTTTATGTATATGTATCTTTGTGTGTGTATATCTATATATATGTTTGTATACATATATATCCATATATATGTATATATATATATTTATCATATATATATAATTTTGTGTGTGTGTGTGTGTGTGTGTGTGTATATATATATATATATATATATATAATATATATATATATATATATATATATATATATATATATATATATTAATGATTTATTTATTTTCCTTCAATTGTGCCCTTGTCAGTGCTTCATGAATGTATCATATTTGTCTCAATCAGTCATGAAAGTGAGTGATCTGGGAAACACAAATTTAGTCCAATCATTGCTGGAACCTTGGAAGTCGTTAAAAGATGGCTGCTCAGGAGAACTCACTCGTACTTTGGGGGGAATCGCAGGTAAATATTTTCGATGTGGAAGCTCGATCTGCGGACCCAGAGAATTTAACAGTTAAAACCAGAGGAATTTATTTTAGTTGTTGGAATAATTTCCTCACAAGTGGAAGTGCTGAGTAAGCAATTAGGACCCGCCTACTGACTTTGACAAATACAATCAATTCTTGAAGTGCTGACAGACGGCAAACTTGTCACTAAATAAATAAAACAAGAAATCTTGAAATAATTATTTAAATAATGCAATCAATAATTAAATATATGACACACATTTATGTTTTAAAATTCCCATTATAATTAATGAATGACACATTTGAGTAATTTCAATGTTTATTTAAATAATAAAAGCAGTTAATGAGGGGTCCCTCTGATGTATGATCATGAGGTCATGAATGAGGATGATGAAGTGTGCCATGTTTGTGTTGTCAGACCTGCAAGGAGGCCTGGTCTTGGTGCTGTCCATCTTGGGTCTGCTCTTCTCCCAGGCCCTGGCCATGCTCAGTGTCTTCTTCGCCTGCGAGGTGATGCCCACCGTGGTGCGGTAAGTCTTTTGAATGAGCTGGCAAAGAAAGCATCTGCAGGAAGTTAGTGACACTCAGTGCTTCTCCTTTCTTTTACTCAACTTAATTACCACTGAAACCTGGATCATTCACACAGTCACCTCACTTCACAGCATGTCTGTTTTGTAAGAAGACATTTGCTCCCACTTGCCAACATCTGCAGCAACAGGAAAATGTTGATTCAGCATCTTTTTAGTGGCTACTTTTTGCTGCTATTTACTCTTGTAAATATATTAAGGATATGTTTTTTATTGCAACAGTAGAAAAAAGAAAACATCTCACCGAGATAGCATATTGCCAAATTCCGATTCAATGTTGATACCAGCAAAAAAAAAACAAGTATCGGATGAAATCAGCATGCATCTAAACAGTCCGATACAAGCAGTCCTATCCGTGCGAAGATGGATCATCTAAATGACCTCCAGTAAACACAGTTTCCTCTATTTTAGTCAATTCAATACAAAAAGGTGAATATGGTAGGCTATAAGACACTTAGAGCCAGCAGCTACACAACAGCTAAGCACACAATAGCACACAAGCTAAACGTACGTGATACGCATCTAAAGCAGCACATGTGTCAATAAAAACAGGTATCGAGTAATTATAGTTGCATATTATTTACTCCAAGACAAGTGTGTTGGAAAGTATCCAGTAACAAGCGTGTCCGCATCGTTGAACACACAACGTCACTCCAAAATAAAAGTATAGATTTCTTTTTTTTAATGATGATACCAAATATCAGTCCAATATTATCAGCAGGAAAAACTAGTATCGGATGATATCCACTTGCATCTAAAAGGTCTGATACAAGCAGTCCTACACTAAATGTCCTCAAATAATCACACTTTAGTCATATACAAAAATGTACATTTGGTAGAATAGTAGGCTATAAGGAGCAAGCAGCTACACAACAGCTAAGCACACATGATACGCATCTAAAGCAGCACATTTGTCATAATAAACAGGTATCGATTAATTATAGTTGCATATTATTTACACACATACAAAGTCTCCAAGACAAGTGTGTTAGAAAGTATCCAGTAACAAGCGTGTCCGCATCATTGAACACACTGCGTCACTCCAGAATAATAAAAGTATAGATGTTTTTATTTCTATTTTAGTCAATTCATTTACAAAAAAGTAACCATGGTAGCCTACTGAGAGCCAGCAGCTACACAACAGCTAAGCTAAACATGATAAGTATCTAAAGCAGCACATTTGTCGATACAAACCGGTATTGAAAAATTATAGTTGCAACTTACTTACTAACGATGAATGTGTTGAACAGTATGCAGTAACGAGCGTGTCCGCATCATTGAATGTACTGCGTCACTCCAAAATAATAAAAGTATAGATTTTTTATTTTTTGTTCATGATCATACCAATTATCAGTCCGATATTAGCAAGAAAAACTAAAATCGGATAATATCCGCTTGCATCTAAAAGGTCCGATACAAGCAGTCCTGCTACATTAAATGTCCTCAAATAATTACACTAGTCATATACGAAAAGGAAAATTTGGCAGAATAAGAGGCAATAAGGAGAGAGCAGCTACACATCAACTAAGCACATAATAGCACCCAAGCTAGAAATACATAATCAATGTCCTTATTTGCCAATATAAACAAGTATGGAATATTTATAGTTGCACATTACTTACACATAAAAAAGTCTCCACGACAGAAGTGTGTTGGAAAGTATCCAGTAACAAGCGTGTCCGCATCACTGAACATACTGTGTCACTCCAAAAATAAAAATATAGATTTATTTTTTTTAAATGATGATACCAAATATCAGTCCGATATTATCAGCAAGTAAAATTAGTATTGGATATTATCCGCTTATATTTAAAAGGTCTGATACAAGCAGTCCTACTACAATAAATGTCCTCAAATAATTACACTTTAGTCATATACAAAAAGGAAAATGTGGTAGAATAAGAGGCTATAAGGAGAGAGCAGCTACACAACAGCTAAGCACACAATAGCACCCAAGCTAGACATACATAATCAGTGTGCTTATTTGTCAATATAAACAAGTATGGAATAATTATAGTTGCACATTATTAATCGTATTCGAAAAGGTAAACATGCTAAGCTAAAGGCTACCAGGATATAGCAGGTACACAACAGCTGAGCAGACAATAGCACACAAGCTAGACATAAGTGTCACTAATTGAACAATATTTTGTCAATATAAACAAGTGTCAAATAAATGTAGTTGCATATGACTTACAGCCTCCAAGGCAGAAACATACTAGAAAGTATCCAGTAACAAACGTGTTCGCATCATTTAACTTACAGCATCGTGAGCTTCATTTATTGAATTATTGTGACAAATATACACTTCAAACACACAAATATATCTCAAGGTACCATTTCTGCATACCATAATTCCACTCTACAAACAAAATACAAGTAAGCATGATTCGTGCTGATATCGTATCGGAGTAACATCGATATCAGCCAGTGCAATAGGATCCAATATCGGCATCCATCCATCTTCTTCCGCTTATCGGTCCAAAAACGTTCCCATATAAAAATGCTTATTATAAAATGTGATGACTGCAACTATTTGATGGCATATTATCATTTTTTATTTCATTTTTCCATCCTTTATCCCACCCTTGGCAGAGGGGGGTGTCTGGGCCTGGTGTTGGCGGCGGGCTGCGTGGGCATGGCCGCCTCCTCCCTGATGGAGCTGCAGAACAACGGCGGCTACTTCCTGCATCACGTGATCTTCGCCTCCTTCGCCGTGCTGTCAGTGTTGTGCATCATGCTGCTGCCCGAGAGCAAGCGCAAGCCCCTCCCAGACTCGCTTAAGGAGGGCGAGAGCAG
>NC_084635.1:2004056-2046556 GCF_033978795.1 Nerophis ophidion
GCATTTTTTTTTTAATTTTCATGGTTGATAACTTCATAAACATGTCTTCTTTTGATTCCATTTAAGTAGTCAAATAGTTACTATATGGCTGGTTAATTATTTTCTACACATCTTTTAAATATTAATGTGTATTTTTTAGGCAAAATTCCCCTCTTTTATAGGCCTACTGAAACCCACTACTACAGACCACGCAGTCTAATAGTTTTCATCATTGATCTGATGGATCAATAAGGAAATCTTAACATTGCAACACATGCCAATACGGCCTTTTCGGTTTACTAAATTGCAATTTTAAATTTCACGCTAAGTATCCTGTTGAAAACGTCGCGGTATGATGACGCATGCCCGTGACGTCACGGATTGTAGCGGACATTTTGATCCAGCACCGATCCCAGCTATAAGTCGTCCGCTTTAATCGCATAATTACACAGTATTCTGGACATCTGTGTTGCTGAATATTTTGCAATTTGTTCAATTAATAACGGAGACGTCAAAGAAGAAAGATGTAGGTGGGGAGCGGTGTATTGCGGCCGCCTTTAGCAACACAAACACAGCCGGTGTTTCCTTGTTCACATTCCCAAAAGCTGACGGTGAAGCTCTACTATGGAACAGAGCGGTCAAGCGAACATGGTTCCCTACCACATGTCAACCGGCAGGTTTCGGTGAGAAAATGGTTGTAATAAGTCGGCTTTTACCGTAGACATGAGCGGAAAGTTTGCGTCGTTTTTCCTGCAGCTGTGGACTCTCTTGCCTCCTCCCACCGGCCGCCCCCGACCGTCGGATGCTTACGCAGTGGAGGAGGGGGGAAAAAAAATCTCAGCCCGGCTGCCTTGCCTCGTCGAGAAATGTGGCTTCCCTCGGAGACACTGGCGGTCACCACACCCCTCCGACTTTCAGGTGAGACCAAATAATCTCACTAAAACACTAGTAACACAATAAGCAGATAAGGGATTTTCCAGAATTATCCTAGTAAATGTGTCTAATAACATCTGAATCACTCCCACTGCCCTCATCTTTTTTTTTTTCTAGTCCTTCACTCTCACTTTCTTCTACCACAAATCTTTCAACCTCGCTCAAATTAAAGGGGAACTCGTCGCTTTCTCGGTCCGAATCGCTCTAGCTGGTGGTGGCCATGAGTGTAAACAATGTTCAGATTTGAGGAGCTCTACAACCGGTGACGTCACGCGCACATCGTCTGCTACTTCCGGTAAAGGCAAGGCTTTTTCATTAGCGACCAAAAGTTGCAAACTTTATCGTGGATGTTCTCTACTAAATCCTTTCAGCAAAAATATGGCAATATCGGGAAATGATGAAGTATGACACATAGAATGGACCTGCTATCCCCGTTTAAATAAGAACATCTCATTTCAGTAGGCCTTTAAGAGGTACAGATGGAATTTAGGTTCGGATAAACGAGCGCCATACAGACAGAAAACCTCCGTCTTACAAGTACAAGGCAGCAATACGTCCGTGACGTATAACTGCCGGAAACCAAAGAAGAAGAAAAAACAGGTGAAGTCATTTTACCCAATCGCTATCCCTCTTTTCCTGGTACGTCACGACGTGAGCTCTGATTGGCTGAGTCCACCTTCAAGCGGCTGTTTTGAAGTGCATCAACGTCTACGATTTTGGGTAAACTTCAACATAATTAACATAACATTTATTGTATGAAAAAACATTTGTAAATGAATGTCACCTTTGCAACCTCATTACACTATGGGCTAAGTTTTATATTCAAAAACGTAATTTTCTCAAATATCCGACCTGTTTTTTTTGCCTTTAAAAAAGAATTTGAATTCTAAGTTAAAACACTTTCTATGAAAAAGCTGTGAAAACGATAATGCTGTGTTCCAAATTTAAATTATTTACTGAACTTGCGGCTATGCACTTTGTTTTATATATTTACATACATGCCAACCCTCCCGATTTTTCCTGTGCCCCTCCCGAAAATCACCCGGGGCAACCATTCTCCCCAATTTCTCCCGATTTTCACCCGGACAACAATGTTAAGCGTCCTCTTCATTCTGTCTTCGCGTCCGCATATACTCAATACTTACAACGTGCCAGCCCATATAAATGTTGTTTAAGACTTCTACAGTCACACTGAGGTGAATGCAAGGCATATTTGGTCAACAGCCATACAGGTCACACTGAGGGTGGCCGTGTAAACAACTTGATCACTGTTACAAATATGCGCCACACTGTGAACCCACACCAAACAGGAATGAGAAACGCATTTCTGGAGAACATCCGCACCGTAACATAACATAAACACAACAGAACAAATACCCAGAATCCCATGAATTGATTAGCTGGGACCCCGACTTAAACAAGTTAAATAACTTATTGGGGTGTTACCATTTAGTGGTCAATTATATGGAATATGTACTGTACTGTGCAATCAACTAATAAAAGTTTCAATCAATCCCTTGCAGCTGTAACTCTTCCGGGACGCTACAATATACTACCCCCCCCCGGGTTTGTGCTGAAAACATAGTTTCGTTGTACTTGTTGCAATGACAATAAAGACCTAACTGACATTAATCAAAAAACCTAAAAAATAAAAAACTGTACTTCAAAGCACAGATTTTTAGTATGTTATTTTTCCGGATAGGGGACATAAAATATGTACCTTGATTTGTATCCGCTGATGATCAGGTGTTCATGTCCGACTCCACCAACAGGATCTTCTAGATCTCAGCAGGAATGTCCCTTACTCTCCTCAACACAGCATACGCTACCAACACACACACACATAGTCATGCATATTTGCAGTAACACACACACACACACACACACACACACACACACACACATAGTCATGCATATTTGCAGTAACACACACTCTCACACACACACACACACACACACACACACACACACACACACACACACACAGTCATGCATATTTGCAGTAACACACACACACACACACACACACACACACACACACACACACACACACACACACACACACACACACACACACACACACACACACACATTCTTGTATTTTTACCTTCTTGACATATCAGAAAAATGGCTACTTTGTTAAGACCACCATAGGTGGGACAATCGGTAGAAAATGGACGGATGAATGGATGGATTTACAGCATTAATAATATATACAAACTATGCAAAGGTACGCTTTCATTTTTTGTATTTTTTGTTTATAATTGGTTTTTAATCTTCATTATTTACTTTGTTATTACAGTATCTCTCTCTATATATATTTGTATTTTTAATTTTGATTAATTTTAGCCAAACGAGGCGCATTTCAATTTCTTACACACACTTGTTATTACGTATTTTGGCCAGAGGGGGAGAGCTTCAAATTTTTACACACACTTGTTATTTCATATGTTGACCAGAGGGGCAGCACTTTTAAAACTGACATACAGTCCATTTGAAATATCCCTTCTTTTTGGGACAACCCTAATTTTGATAGATTTCACCACCAGGGGTGCAAATAAGACACATTCTCTATTTCAGGGGTCGGGAACCTTTTTGGCTGAGAGAGCCATGAAAGCCAAATATTTTAAAATATATTTCCGTGAGAGCCATATAATATTTTTTAACATTGAATACAACTAAATGCGTGTATTTTTTAAGTAAAACCAACATTTTTAGAGTATAATAAGTCTCTCAGTATTTTTAATAACATTGTTATTTTTTGAACAGGTGCGGTTGAAACGGATGGATGGATTAAAATGCATGAGAATGTTTTATATTTGGAACGTTATTTTTAACATTGTGAATACCAGCGGAATTATTCATTACTTATCGTGTTAAGCAATGTCAGCTAAGATTTATTTGAGAGCCAGATGCAGTCATCAAAAGAGCCACATCTGGCTCTAGAGCCATAGGTTCCCTACCCCTGCTCTATTTGATGCAATGTTTTTTCCATATTGGGACCACAATTTATGTCCTAACTTGTTCACCGGTCCTCATATGGAAGGTACTTTTCCTTCTTGATGTCTCAAGATGTGGAGAAATACAACACACACACACCCAAACACACACACAACCTACCAGGGCGTGTTGCAGGAGTGTGTGAGGGTGAGGTATCGCACCCCCAACTGGTAGAAGGTCCGCAGTGTGCTCAGACTGCTGTCAATGGAGTGACCTCCCTCCACCCCGATCAGACTGGCCGTCTTGTTGCGACCGAACGCCGCCATGATGTCTGCGAGTAACAATTAAGTACAACAGGTTGTCGCACCTGGATCGTCGTTAAGAGTGGAGTACGACGCCGCCCACCTTGGCTGCTGCTGGCGAACATGAAATAGTCGGGGTATTTGTGACACATCCTGTGGATCACGTCAATCTACTCCAGGGTCTGTCTGACGGCATCTTTGTACTGAGTGGCACACGGCACATAGGCTGACCAGAACTGAAAGTGGCACAGATGTTCATGTTTACTTCATCTTAGTCTGAAGTATACATTCCATAAGCCTTATTTAAAGGGGAACATTATCAGCAGACCTATGTAAGCGTCAATATATACCTTGATGGTGCAGAAAAAAGACCATCTATTTTTTAAACCGATTTCCGAACTCTGGTTGAATTTTGGCGAATTAAACACTTTTCTGTTTATCGCTCAGGAGGCGATGACGTCAGAATGTGACGTCGCCGAGGTAATACAGCCGCCATTTTCATTTTCAACACATTACAAACACCGGGTCTCAGCTCTGTTATTTTCCGTTTTTTTGACTATCTTTTGGAACCTTGGAGACATCATGCCTGGTGGGTGTGTTGTCGGAGGGTGTAACAACACTAACAGGGAGGGATTCAAGTTGCACCACTGGCCCCAAGATGCCAAAGTGTCTGCCGCCAGACCCCCATTGAATGTGCCAGAGTGTCTCCACATTTGACCGGCGATGCTAAGACAGACATGGCACAGAGATGTATGGATAACCTGCAGATGCATTTGCAACTATAGTCAACGAAATCACAAAGGTGAGTTTTGTAGCTGAGATAGGCACCAGCGCCCCCCGCGACCCCGAAAGGGAATAAGCGGTAGAAAATGGATGGATGGATGGAGTTTTGTTGATGTTGACTGCCAGCTAATCGATGCTAACATGCTACGCTAATCGACGCTAACATGCTATTTACCGGCGGTGCTAAAGCAGACATGGCACAGAGATGTATGGATAACCTGTAGATGCATTTGCAACTATATTACGTGTCCTTCCACCCACATTTAATGCGAAACAAACACTTACCAATCGACGGATTGAAGTTGCTCCAGTGTCAAAAGATGCGAAAGTCCTGATCGTTTGGTCCGCACATTTTACCGGCGATGCTAACGCAGCTATTCGGCCATGCTATGGCTATGAATAGCGTCAATAGCTATTCGCTCAATAGCTTCAGTTTCTTCTTCAATACTTTCATACTCCAACCATCTGTTTCAATACATGCGTAATCTGTTGAATCGCTTAAGTCGCTGAAATCCGAGTTTGAATCCGAGCTAATGTCGCTATATCTTGCTGTGGTATTCCCATTGTTTGTTTACATTGGCAGCACTGTGTGACGTCACAGGGAAATGGCCAGTGTCTTCGCAGAGAGCCGAAAATAAGGCACTTTAAAGCTTTTTTAAGGGATATTCCGAGACCGGTAAAATTTTGAAAAAAAATTCAAAAAATACAACAAGCCACTGGGAACTGATTTTTTTTATTTTAACCCTTTTAAAATTGTGATAATGTTCACCTTTAAATGAGGTTTTTGCATGTTACCATGGAGGCACTCATTTCCCTCCACGTTCATGCATCGTACTCCAACCTACCGTGTTTTTACTATGTCGTAGAACATGCAGCACACTATTATAATTTTTAAAAATCCCACTTTAGGTACTGTTTTATGAATAATACGTAAAGTAAAAGTGACCAACTCAGTGGCCTACTGGTTAGAGCAGTGTTTTTCAACCTTTTTTAAGGCAAGGCACATTTTTGTCATAAAAAAATCCGGAGACACACCACTAGCAGAAACCGTTAAAAAAATGTAACTCCATCAGGTTGCCGTGCCTTATTTTGAGTGCGTTGGTGTCTTCCTGTGTGTAGTGCTTTAGTTCTTGTCTTGCCCTGTTATTTTGGTGGCCCTTCCTGTTTTGTCGGTGTTTTCCTGTAGCAGCTTTGTGTCTTCCTTTGAGCACTATTCCGCGCACCTGCTTTGTTAGCAAGCAAGTCTATTTACGTTGTTACTATCCTTCTTTGTGTGGACAGTGTTGATTGTCGCGTCACGTACGGAAGAACTTTGTGCACGCCGTAAGTTTTTGCTGTCGTCCAGCATTTTGTTTGTTTATTTTGTAGCCAGTTCAGTTTGACTTTCGTTTTGCGTAGCCTTTTCCTTTCCCTTTTGTTCATTTTGGGTTTAAGCTCTACATACCCTTTTTACCTGCACACTACCTCCCACTGTGGTCTGCATATAGGATTGATTGATTGAGACTTTTATTAGTAGATTGCACAGTACAGTACATGATGTGTATAATTGACCTCTAAATGGTAACACCTGGATACATTTTTCAATTTGTTAAGTCGGGGTGCACGTTCACAACAAACCATCCTTGTCTCACCCGACACATTCAGACTTTTACAAAGCAATGCTGCCACCTACTGACATGGAGTATTACGTGGTTACACGGCACAGACACTAAGCAACGGCACAATATTGGCAGATTGTAATTATTGATTTGCAAAAAATATTTTTGGCATAAATTAGTTGAAGTTGCATAATTTCCCACGGCACAACCGACAATATCTCACGGCACAGTAGTGTGTCGCGGCACAGTCGTTGAAAAACACTGGGTTGGAGTGTCCGCCCCAAGATCGGGAAGTTGTCAGTTCAAACCCCGGCCGAGTCATACCAAAGACTATAAAAATGGGAGCCATTACCTCCCTGCTTGACACTCATTAAGGGTTTGAATTGGGGGTTAAATAACCAAAAATGTTGTTTACTCCATCTTAGTCTGGTTGTGTACTTTCGATAAGTCTTTTATTTAAATGAGATTTTTGCATGTCACCATGGAGACACTCATTTCCCTCCACGTTCATGCATCATACTCCAACCTACAGTGTTTTTACTATGTCATGTTCACGCCATTTACTTCATCTTAGTCTAGGGTCTACATTCGATAAGCCTTATTTAACTGAGGTTTTTGCGTGTCACCATGGAGACACTCATTTCCCTCCACGTTCATGCATCATGCTGTTTTACTATGTCGTGGAACATGCAGCACACTATTATAATCTGTACCACCTTCTCTGGGCAATGTTGAAGCACGATTTTTAGCGGGCCAAAGAACTGCTCTTTGCAGAAAAAATCGAGAAATGTTTTATAATTAATACATATAGTAATAAAATATCTGTATTGTGCCATTTAAAAAAAATAGATTTAATTTGTTTAGCTGTCTGCTGGCACCAATCAGCACCTTAATTCATCAAGTAGCTGTATATAATCATAAAAATACATTTTTGAAAAGACTATAGCTAATATTTTTATTTCTACGGCCAAAATATGTTGGCACACACACAAATGGAGAACTATTTTACCATCGTCGCCTACTTACTCACTGCCTTAATACTTTCCACGACCATTCCTCGCTTCCTAGTTGACAATATTTACATATTTATTTCGCATACATTTACCCAGGGTGAGGCAATTAAGAACACGTTTTTATTTGCAATGCTGACCTAGCAAAGAGGCAGCATTTACACATTAGAAATGTTGAAGTGTGATGATAATCTCGCATCGTCTCTCATTGACCAACAAAAATTAAGGCTAAAGACCGACCCAACAGTTCACAAATAATCTTGTAGTGTATATTGGACTATAAATGAATGTTTAAGATGGACACACACTTTTGAGGTGTAAAACATACATAGAGAATGGAAGTTTTGGTTGACAAAACAAACAGTTGACACTGAGGAAGCATTTGTTGGTGTTTCTTTCTGTAATTATAGTTAACTATCACTATTAATAGTTATAAAGAATAAAAATACATAAAAAGGAAGTCTGGGCTTCTCTGCTTAGGCTAGTGTCCCCGCGACCCAAACCTCACATAAGCAGTAGAAAGTGGATGGATTGATTAAAACAGTACAATGATTTGACCAGGAGCTCAAAAATTAGAGTATGTGCTTTTACTGCCATTTTGTGTCTTACAAACCCCGTTTTCATATGAGTTGGGAAATGATGTTGGATGTAAATATAAACAGAATACAATGATTTGCAAATCCTTTTCAAGCCATATTCAGTTGAATATGCTACAAAGACAACATATTTGATGTTCAAACTGATAAATGTTTTTTTGGGGGGAAATAATCATTAACTTTAGAATTTGATGCCAGCAACACTTGACAAAGAAGTTGGGAAAGGTGGCAATAAATACTGATAAAGTTGAGGAATGCTCATCAAACACTTATTTGGAACATCCCACAGGTGTGCAGGCTAATTGGGAACAGGTGGGTGTCATGATTGGCTATAAAAACAGCTTCCCAAAAACTGCTCAGTCTTTCACAAGACAGGATGGGGCGAGGTACACCCCTTTGTCCACAACTGCGTGAGCAAATAGTCAAACAGTTTAAGAACAACCTTTCTCAAAGTGACATTGCAAGAAATTTAGGGATTTCAACATCTACGCTCCATAATATCATCAAAATGTTCAGAGAATCTGGAAAAATTACTCCACGTAAGCGGCATGGCCGGAAACCAACATTGAATGACCGTGATCTTCGATCCCTCAGACGGCACTGTATCAAAAAACGACATGAATTTCTAAAGGATATCACCACATGGGCTCAGGAACACTTCAGAAAACCACTGTCACTAAATAGAGTTTGTCGCTACATCTGTAAGTGCAAGTTAAAGCTCTACTATGCATAGCGAAAGTCATTTATCAACAACATCCAGAAACGCCGCCGGCTTCTCTGGGCCCGAGATCATCTAAGATGGACTGATGCAAAGTGGACGGGACTCTCACTGCTGTCTTGGAGCCACTATGGATTGAACTTTCACAGTATCATGTTAGACCCGCTCGACATCCATTGCTTTCAGTCCCCTAGAGGGGGGGGGGTTGCCCACATCTGAGGTCCTCTCCAAGGTTTCTCATAGTCAGCATTGTCACTGGCGTCCCACTGAATGTGAATTCTCCCTGCCCACTGGGTGTGAGTTTTCCTTGCCCTTTTGTGGGTTCTTCCGAGGATGTTGTAGTCGTAATGATTTGTGCAGTCCTTTGAGACATTTGTGATTTGGGGCTATATAAATAAACATTGATTGATTGATTGAAGTGTTCTGTGGTCTGACGAGTCCACATTTCAAATTGTTTTTGGAAATATTCGACATCGTGTCATCCGGACCAAAGGGGAAACGAACCATCCAGACTGTTATCGGTGCAAAGTTCAAAAGCCAGCATGTGTGATGGTATGGGGGTGTATTAGTGCCCAAGGCATGGTTAACTTACATACCCAATGAAGGCACCATTAATGCTGAAAGGTACATACAGGTTTTGGAACAACATATCCTGCCATCTAAGCACCGTCTTTTTCATGGACGCCCCTGCTTATATCAGCAAGACAATGCCAAGCCACATTCAGCACGTGTTACAACAGTGTGGCTTTGTAAAAAAAAAGAGTGCGGGTACTTTCCTGGCCCGCCTGCAGTCCAGACCTGTCTCCCATGGAAAATGGGTGGCGCATTATGAAGCAAGGATGAGGCGAGGGTCACCAATTTGTAAGCAAATTTTCGAACAGTTTTAGAACATTTTTTCTCAGAAAGCTATTGCAAGGAATTTAGGGATTTTACCATTTACGGTCCGTAAAATCATCAAAAGGTTCAGAGAATCTGGAGAAATCACTGCACGTAAACCATGATATTACGGACCTTTGATCCCTCGGGCGGTACTGCATCAAAAACCGACATCAGTGTGTAAAGGATATCACCACATGGGCTCAGTAACACTTCAGAAAACCACTGTCAGTAACTACAGTAGGTTGCTACATCTGTAAGTGCAAGTTAAAACTCTACTATGCAAAGCAAAACCCATTTTTCAACAACACCCAGAAACACCGCCGGCTTCGCTGGGCCCGAGCTCATCTAAGATGGACTGATGCAAAGTGGATAAGTGTTCTGTGGTCTGACGAGTCCACATTTCAAATTATATGTGGAAACAGAGGACATGGTGTCCTCCGGAACAAAGAGGAAAATAACCATCCGAAATGTTATAGGCGCAAAGTTGAAAAGCCAGCATGTGTGATGGTATGGGGGTGTATTAGTGCCCAAGGCATGGGTAACTTACACATCTGTGAAGGCACCATTAATGCTGAATGGTCCATACAGGTTTTGGAGCAACATATGTTGTCATCCAAGCAACGTTATCACGGACGCCCCTGCTTATTTCAGCAAGACAATGCCAAGCCACGTTAAGCAACAGCGTTGCTTAATAGTAAAAGAGTACAGGTACTTTCCTGTCTCCCATGGAAAATGTGTGGTGCATTATGAAGCGTAAAATACGACAGCGGAGACCCCGGACTGTTGAAAGACTGAAGCTCTACATATAACAAGAATGGGAAAGAATTCCACTTTCAAAGCTTCAACAATTAGTTTCCTCAGTTCCCAAACGTTTATTGAGTGTTAAAAGAAAAGGTGATGTAACACAGTGGTGAACATGCCCTTTCCCAACTACTGTGGCACGTGTTGCAGCCATGAAATTCTAAGTTAATTATTATTTGCAAAAAAAACAAAAAAAAAACAGTTTATGAGTTTGAACATCAAATATGTTGTCTTTGTTGTGCATTTAATTGAATACGGGTTGAAAAGGATTTGCAAATCATTGTATTCTGTTTATATTTACATCTATAACACAATTTCCCAACTCATATGGAAACGGGGTTTTTGTTTTAAGTGTGGTATTAAATGAGTAAAACATAAATACAGTATTTGTTTCAATCTTTTAGAGCAATTCTGGGCATTCTGAGGTCAATGTTTCAAGGAACACTTAAATTATTGATTATAAATTCATAAAATCATAAGTTTATTCAACGTTTGTCGCAACTTTCTGGAAAAAACTTGTTCTGAGTTCAAGCATTTTAAGCCGCGACAATGACCAAAAAAATCTGGGAAATCTTGGAGGGACCGAACTCCATCCATCCATCCATTTTCTACCACTTATTCCCTTTCGGGGTGGCGGGGGGCGCTGGCGCCTATCTCAGCTACAATCGGGCGGAAGGCGGGGTACACCCTGGACAAGTCGCCACCTCATCGCAGAGGGACAGAACTATGTACTAAAAATCAATTAAAATCTGAATCACGATTATTCTTCATTCCGATTCATGAGGTGGCGACTTGTCCAGGGTGTACCCCGCCTTCCGCCCGATTGTAGCTGAGATAGGCGCCAGCGCCCCCCGCAACCCCGAAAGGGAACAAGCGGTAGAAAATGGATGGATGGATGGATGGCATTTTAAATATTTACTTTTATAAGAATTGATTTAAAAAAAAGAAGTTTTTAAGCCATTTCCATGCAAGCAAAAGCTTATCTAACCTGCAACCTGTTTGAAAAAAAGTTTCACCATAATTATTATACCAATATTGCCAGGATCAGTTTGAATCGGGAATCGTGTAGAATCATATTTAATCGAGAACCGATTCAGAATCGTATCATCACCCCAGGAATCAGAATCAGATGGACAAAGAGTCACACCCCCCCCATTACTGGTAAATACAGACCAATGTGCTTCATGCTAATACAAATATTACAGTAGATATTCAAACATACCTGCGCTCCCAGATGCCCTTTCTGAATCTTTGGTATGTTTGTGTGTGTTGTTCCCGGAGTCTTCAGGTCCACTTTGCCCAGCTGGTTGTCAAACTGTTGTCAAAGTTGCTAAAGCAGGTCGTTGCGGCTGCAGAATGTGAGGCGACGACAACACCTGAAACTACATCATAACAGCAACATTTCAGTACTCATTTCTTCATCATAGTGAGGTGAACATGACAAAGATCTCACCCATCGATGAGCGGCGTCTCAGACATCAGTTTCAGAGCTCTGCTCATGTTCAGGTCCTGGGTCCTGGGTCCAGGTGACCGCCCCACATATTAGACACAAAACCACCGACTCCGCTAACATTTTGGAAACTTGCACAGAAAAATGTCTTCCTCTTTTGCAAGCGTACATTTAGAAATGATCTCCTAGTATCAGAGCTCAGACTGTCTTGTTGGTCATTGCAGCTTTTATTGTCATAAACTTGACTGCAGCTGTAAAACCATATTGATGGTTAATGTATAGTGACTGTGAGGGACAGATGACACTAGTCTGAGGACATCAGGACACACAGGGATGAGGAGCCATTGGGGACATTATTCACAATTACCTCTCACATGTTTTTTCTCTCACACACAATACTGAAACACTCATACATACATACATACACACTACTGAAATGCTCTCACATAAACAACTGAAGAGTGTTTCAGTATTGTGTATGAGAGTGTTTCAGTATTGTGTGTGTGGAAAAAAAGATTTCAGTTGTTTATGTGAGAGCATTTCAGTAGTGTGTATAAGAGTGTTTCAGTAGTGTGTATAAGAGTGTTTCAGTAGTGTGTATAAGAGTGTTTCAGTTGTGTGGAAAAAAAGCTTTCAGTTATTTATGTGAGAGCATTTCAGTAGTGTGTATAAGAGTGTTTCAGTAGTGTGTATAAGAGTGTTTCAGTAGTGTGTATGAGTGTTTCAGTATTGTGTGTGTGGAAAAAAAGATTTCAGTTGTTTATGTGAGAGCATTTCAGTAGTGTGTAGAAGAGTGTTTCAGTTGTGTGTATAAGAGTGTTTCAGTCGTGTGTGTGTGTGAGAAAAAGATTTCAGTAGTGTGTATATGAGTGTTTCAGTCGTGTGTGTGTGTGAGAAAAAGATTTCAGTTGTTTATGTGAGAGCATTTCAGTAGTGTGTAGAAGAGTGTTTCAGTCGTGTGTGTGTGTGAGAAAAAGATTTCAGTTGTTTATGTGAGAGCATTTCAGTAGTGTGTAGAAGAGTGTTTCAGTCGTGTGTGTGCGTGAGAAAAAGATTTCAGTTGTTTCTGTGAGAGCATTTCAGTAGTGTGTAGAAGAGTGTTTCAGTCGTGTGTGTGTGAGAAAAAGATTTCAGTTGTTTATGTGAAAGCATTTCAGTAGTGTTGATAAGAGGTAATTCTGAGTAACGTCCCTAACGGCCCCTCATACACTGATGTCAAACAACATCCCACACGTGACAGACACTCAAACATGTTTTTTATGGAAGCATTATTGTGGCAAAACTATTCCCACATGCGTTTCTCGATCTGTGCATCTCTATCCCGATTAATTTGTTCGTGTACCAATTTCTGTGTCTGGATCTCAATCTGTGAATGTGTGTGTGTGTGTGTGTGTGTGTGTGTGTGTGTTAAATTGTGTGTCCGTTTTCTACGGAAATAAATTAGTACTTGAAAGGTTTTTGCCACTGAATACTTATTCTTACTCAAGTAATTATTTGGATACCAATTTTATTAGTACTGGAGTCATATATTACAGTAAAATAATGGTGCTCTTACTTGGCTAACACAATTCAGACAAGTATTTTTCATTTGCAATGCTGACATGACAGAGATGTTGACATGTGATGATAATTCGCGAACAAAAAATTGGCGTTACAGAGGTTACAAATGCTCTTTACATGTTGGAAAATAACAACATTTTTAGGATTGACAAACACAAGTGTAAAACAAACACAAATAACTGAACTTGTTCTTTTACTGCCATCTAGTGTCTACTTTTAAGTCTGTATAAAACAAGTAAAATATCAACTGAGAATTTTTTTGTAGTTTTTGGTTGAAATCCATTGTTTTTGAGGTCAAGTTTACAAGGAAAACTTAAATAATTGATAACAAATTTATATAATTACAATTTGATTCTATAGTATTAAAAAACAAAACAGCCTACTTTATGTACTACTTCATAATAGTACAAAGACCCACCATATTCTCAGTGCATATTAGGGATGGGTGGTACCAATTTGCGGTAATTTGTGCGTGTTAATAAATATAGTATTTTATTAAATCATTTTTTAATAGTAACATCAATTTTTTTTATTGCAAGAGTTAAAAATGAGCTGATTACAATAACGTCCGTCCAGTTGTTCTTATCTTTGTCACCTGCAAGTATTGCACTGAGTTATAGTTGCACGTCCAACACGTTGGATGGCAGCCTATGGCCTGTTCTTTTGTTTTTGTTGCGCCCTAAAAAGTCTTGATACTGTGTTGTACTTATTACGCATCAGCTGTCTGATTGTACCGTATGTCTTAGTTGTAGTTTTTATCAACACATTTGGAGGTGTTACAATCTCCATGTAAAATTGCTAATGCTAAACAGTAGCAAAGCCAATGTATATTAGCATCAAGCTAACACATTATGTATGTGTTATTTTCTTGAATTGCCACCGGGGCGCTAATTAATTTAAAACCTTTTCTCACTCCTGCGCTTACCAAAGGCATGCGGTAAAAGTAAGCATGCGCTAATTATTTTAAAACCTCTTCTCATTCCAGCACTTACCAAAGGCATGCAGTAAAAAATTGAGTGTGATGTAAGCTTGGACCTTAAATCCCACTGAATAGCTCTTAATCTTATTCCCTATATGCAATTTCGAATTACTGGTATTGAAATCAGCCTCCCCCATTTTGAAAATGATGACAGGGGAAGTGTCACTAGTGATGTCACAAGTTTGACCAGGCGGTAATACTAAGCATGCGCTAATTATTTTGCAAAGCGAGTTTGACCAGACAGTAATTCAAGGCAGGTGCATACTATATATATATGCCCTGCGGCAATTCAAGGAAATACGGTATGTGTTTTTCAGTATGAGCTTTATTTTGTGGTGACACCACCGGGTTTCACCGATTCCCATGTCAGAAAATATTTGCGTGATCTGTACACATGGCCAAAATAGAGCTTAAAAATACGCAATCTATCATGAATTGATTAACGTGGATCCCGACTTAAACAAGTTGAAAAACTTATTGGGGTGTTACCATTTAGTGGTCAATTGTACGGAATATGTACTGTACTGTGCAATCTACTGATAAAAGTTTCAATCAAAAAATCGATCAATCAATTTTTTTTCTTTTAAAAATAACATTTACAGTGAAAATGACTCATGCATATTCCACCCCTGCGCCCAACAAACTTTAAAAATGACACCCTCGCACATATTGTTGTCATTCTCTGTATTCAGCACTACAACTTTACACGACAATATCATCTTTTTTAGTTTCGGGTCTCTTAAAAATTGAAAGGAGATAATCGGCCCACATTGCATAAGCAACATAAATCCCACTTAAAACAAGCGAACAAATCGATCAGTTGGAATGTGTGCTGGTGACTGTGAGCAACAACACTAAGAAGCAGTGAAAATGATGCCGGCGTGCAAAGTCAGGACTAACAGAAGAGACTTTATGCTGAGCGAAGCAACACTTCCACTGTTGTCGGAATCATCGCTAGTCCGACACGGGTTCTGCACCTCCTTGTCTGGGATGGGAACATCATCAGGTTTGTTGCCGCTCAGACGCTCACGGACCTGACGAGCAACAATAAAACTGTTAGGGCCTGATCTACTAAAAGTGTACTAAAACACTTGCAAACTTGATAGCTGATCTACTAAACTCGTGTGTCTCTTAAGTGAGCACTATCCATTTAGCGTCGTCATGAACATGCAGAATATATGCTGATCGCCAGGAGGATGCAAATATAAGCATTACACAATCGCAATATGATTTATTAAGACTAAAACTGTTCTGCTGGTGATATTTTGCACCTGAAAACTAAGTGCAAACTGACACAGTTATGCACACATGACTTCTGCATTTAATTCAAGGGTCAAGCTTTAAAAGCCATTTTTAAGTTGTTTTTAAGTAGGCAGACCACCAGGGCCCCAACTTTTCCACCACAGATGGGCCTTGGGCCCACTTAAATAATAACACTGGATTAGTAATCATGCTCTTGATTTTAATCCTATTATATAATAACATCGCACAAATGATATGAAAGCATGTGTTAATCACACAAATTATAATGTGTTTATAAACCTTAAGCTTAGGTCAGGCTGATTAGAAAAATAAGTATTGAGCAAATATACTGCATAAGAAGGGACGAAAAATAAATGTGAGTACAATTATGTTGTGCTAAAATGAATAATGAATATGTGCAAAGACACAGAATTATTCGTTTTGAGATAAATAAATAAAAATTGGAAATTTTATTTTTCAGCAATGTCATTTATCCATCCATCCATCCATTTTCTACCGCTTATTCCCTTTTTGGGGTCGCGGGGGGCGCTGGTGCCTATCTCAGCTACAATCGGGCGGAAGGCGGGGTACACCCTGGACAAGTCGCCACCTCATCACAGGGCCAACACAGATAGACAGACAACATTCACACTCACATTCACACACTAGGGACCATTTAGTGTTGCCAATCAACCTATCCCCAGGTGCATGTCTTTGGAGGTGGGAGGAAGCCGGAGTACCCGGAGGGAACCCACACAGTCACGGGGAGAACATGCAAACTCCACACAGAAAGATCCCGAGCCTGGATTTGAACCCAGGACTGCAGGACCTTCGTATTGTGAGGCAGACGCACTAACCCCTCTGCCACCGTGAAGCCCGCAATGTCATTTATAATTTCATTAATTTTAAATTGCGTACCCTTTTTCATTCAGCAAGCATCATTATATAATTCATCTCCTATTTGAAAAAAACATCTCGCAAAATGCATTTTCTTTTGTTCGGATCATTCCAGATGCATCAGTGCGCAGCAGGGTTGTAGGTCAACGTGCTAAAAATGGTTTCTAGTGTATTGCGGAAAAGGTGGGGAAGAATAATAAAAATGTGGAGGGAAATGAGTGTTTCCATGGACAAGCAAAGTCCTTGTTTAAACAGGGCGGTATGCACCACTTTAGCACCTGAAGTCAATATTACACTCAGTCTTAGTAGATCACATGCAATTGATAGTCATACAATTTTATAGTTAGCGCACGCTGTTCAGACACTTATTGCGGTTGTTCCGGACCACAACCACTAGGGTTTGTGTACAGAAAAATGATTGTTGTTGTCAAAGTTCAATAAAAACATAGTTTAAGTCAAATTAGGAATATGTAACATTACCTACGCCCGCTACCAGAAAACACAAAATGGTTCATTCTGCTTGATAGCATCACATTCAGCATGGAACACATAGCTGTTCACTCAACACAGACCTCAATAATGTCATCAAAGCTCACATTCATGCATTCACACACAGCATCGACATTTTGGAACTACGATGAGGCGATAGAAGAAAGGTTAAAATATAATCTAGCGTATTTCCTTTAATTGCCACCGGGGTGCTAATTAATTTAAAGCCTCTTCTCACTCCGGCGCTTACCAAAGGCATGTGGTAAATTTAGGCCTGCGCTTAAAAATTTGAGTGTGATGTAAGGATACCATCATGAAAAGCAAATTTAATAAAAAAAAACGTTATTATGGTCTTACCTTTACTTATAAATGAAGTCCATGTGCAGCTCCTTCTGATCAAAAGCATCGATAACTTGTTTATAGAAGTCTTCCTTATCTTTCTTCAGTTTTAAAAGTCTCTCTGTCTCAATGGAGATCTTCCTTTATTACCTCCTGCTTCCATTAAAAGTCCAGTTTAGAAAACTGTTTTATTTTAGATATGTATTCCTCCATGTTAAAAGTGCAAGCGAGAGGAAAAAATAAAGGATGGCTGCTCACTCTTGCTGCTTGTTGTCACTTCTTCTGCAGCCGAGTAGTCGCAAGAAGGATCACTAGCGCCCTCTACCACCAGGAGGTGGGAGTCATTTAATGACTCATATTTGACACACGCAGCTACGGTATATTGATAAAACACAGCTGATTATTGTTCTTTTTAGCATATTCAATAGCTTGGACCTTAAATCCTACCGAATAGCTCTTAACCTTCTTCCCTTTATGCAATTTCAAATGATGGTAGAAAATGGATGGATGGATAGATGAAATCATCCTCCTCCATTTTGAAAATGATGACAGGTGAAGTGTCAATCATGACGAGTTTGACCCGGCGGAAATTCTAGGCATATGCTAATTATTTTGCGAAACGAGTTTTGACCCGGCGGAAATTATAGACATCCATCCATCCATCCATTTTCTACCGCTTATTCCCTTTCGGGGTCGCGGGGGGCGCTGGTGCCTATCTCAGCTACAATCGGGCGGAAGGCAGGGTACACCCTGGACAAGTCGCCACCTCATCACAGGGCCAACACAGATAGACAGACAACATTCACACTCACATTCACACACTAGGGCCAATTTAGTGTTGCCAATCAACCTATCCCCAGGTGCATGTCTTTGGAGGTGGGAGGAAGCCGGAGTACCCGGAGGGAACCCACGCAGTCACGGGGAGAACATGCAAACTCCACACAGAAAGATCCCGAGCCTGGATTTGAACCCAGGACTGCAGGAACTTCGTATTGTGAGGCAGACGCACTAACCCCTCTGCCACCGTGAAGCCCATATATATTATTATACATTATAGACATGCGGCAATAAAAATAATATTTTGCGAAACGAGTTTGGCCCGGCGTTAATCCTGAGCATGCGCTCATTATTTTGCGAAACGAGTTTGACCCGGCAGTAATTCTAGGCAGGTGCATACTATATACCCGGCGGAAATTCAAGGAAATACGGTAATTGTTGATTATTTGCGACTTGATCAGCGGAGGAAGATGGATGGATATTTGTTTCGAAATCGGACAAAATTATGTTTAAGTTTCACTTTTGCATCTCATAGCACATAACCGTGATACATTCAAGGACCTTTGATTACATTTCGAAACAAAGGCGTTACTCGTTTTTAAAGACAGAACCCCACGAGATGCAATAGTAATAACATTATAGTGATATATTATTATTTACTGATGAATCTGCTATTCTTTACCTTACACTAACAAACTTGAGAGATTTATAATCATATTTAAAGGAATAATAATAGGTTGCATGATTATTTAAAATGAACGGTATTATATTTTTCAGCAAAAATAACCACCCAAAAAGTAACTTTAAAAAAATAAAACACTAAATAATTTAATTAACATACATTGTTGTTGAAACAAAGACCTAAACATTTAAATATTGTGGCGTGACTTGTGTACAATCACACAATCTAGTCTAGACATGTCAATTCCATTTTTAAAAAGTCCCAAACCGGAATAAGGTTTTCCACATGTGTTTTCAAATGCTAGTTTCAACCACATTAAAAGGGGAACTGCACTTTTTGGGGATTTTTTTTATCTGTCACAGTCATTATGAGAGATCATAAGACAAAAGGTTTTTGTTGTTTTTGCATTCTAACATGTACAATTAGGCTCTTTCTAGGTGGCTAGAAATGCAGCTAATAGGACCAATCAAATCTACCTCTAAATAACTTTAGAAAATCATTCAAAAACTATCAACAATACTTAATTTACGTTCCGTAGCCTGTGTAATAACCAAACTGTTGCGACATTGTTATTGTGAGAGCGAACACTGAGGAACTCTTTTCTAACGTAGTAAGAGAAAAGCGAGTAACTACGTCAACACAAGTTGTGTTTCAAGTTTTTAATGCACAACACAATCATATTAAAGTATCTATTTAGTATTAGTCGATATTTCATGTTTTGTTTGTACACAGCTCGCTAAACAGCGATTATGATATGTTATGATACACGTATGACGTGCTGCGTGTATCTTGATCAATATGAACTATGACTCACTCGATAGACAGTTGTGCGTTTGGTCCAGCTGGTCGGGGACACTTTTTTCCAGTTTATTCGGGTAAGCACTCCATTTATGTCGAAATAGCTTGGCTTCAAATTCCACATTTTGCAACTTCGAGTCGATTTTCACTAACTCTCTCGGCTTCCGTCCGCTTCAATGTCTCACTCCTTATTCGTGCTCGCTTCTAGAAAGCAGTAGTTCATCGTCCGTATATTCAAATTCAACAATGTAAGGTTGTGAGTACTCATTTGTCCAAAAATAGTCGTCTTTGTTGTTTGTTACCTAGTGTGCCATGATTAGAAGACACACACATTTGTTGCCAGAAGTTGGACGTGCGCTGGTATGGAAACAGAAATCAGTCCTGGCAATGATTAAAATGATCAAAATACGGTAAATATTTACATATTGTTATGAACGTGTCTGTTACTACCTTATATATAGACTTGCAGTGTGTATACAAAACGTTGCAGTCTTTTGAGAGGCTTTGAAGGCTACAGTGATTTTTCAAGCGTTTATCATCTTTAATATCCCTCCTCCCCAAAAAATTAAAATAAATGTGTGTTCTTGTCTTTCATTAAGATTGTGAATCATTGGCAAAATTCCCCCCAAAATTAAGTTCACCTCAAAGTAAAAAAATATTTTTGTAGAGCATGTAAACATAGTGAGTGTGACTGTAGCGCGGTGATGTTAACTTTAGAGTGGGGGCCCTTACGGAGTTTAATAACTACAATAAGTAAGAAATATTGAAGACCAACATTTTGCAACTATGCTTGCCACAAATATGCAAGATGGCCGTCACCTCGCCACATGTTTTACGACATTTATTATGACCATAATATAAAATTACAGCTTCCTCCACTTGGAGTCACTGCTGTTACATAACAATGATCCGATGTTTTAGCACCGCACTCAAGTTCAAGTTCGAGATTCTGAAAGCATATTTGTTATCAGCACTCACCTGTTCGGCTTGTCTGAGGACTCGCAGCAAGTTGTTTCCCAGAGCAGCTTTGACGTCGTCATCAGACCATCCTCTTCTCAGCAGCTCCGCTACCAGACTGGGTACCTTGGACACGTCCTCAAGACCCTCTGGAAGTCTGACAACATGGGTTGTGACACGTGAATAACAAATACTATCATATTTTCTTTTGTGCTCTAACACCTGTATCAAACCCAAACTCAAAAAGGCTGTTTAGAATCTCAAGGTTACATTTTTAAACCAATTAATATACGGAAAACACCACCTTATGTTCTAACTAGACCAGAGGTGTCAAACATACGACCAGCGAACAGGTTTTATCCGGCCCGCGAGATGAGTTTGCTAAGTATAAAAATTTGCCAACATTTTTGAATTGAATAAATTGCTGTTCTAAATATGTCCACAAGATGTCACAATAGCAGTTCTTTGTATCTTTGTAGAATATGCTACATATGTAAAAAACGAAACCACATGATGTTAGTGCACCAGTCGAGGAAAATTAACAAACTACATAAATAACACTGTGATTTCCTTCCATCCATTTTCTACCGCTTGTCCCTTTTGAGGTTGCGGGGGGCGCTGGAGCCTATCTCAGCTGCATTTGGGCGTAAGGCGGGGTACACCCTGGACAAGTCGCCGGTTTTGATATAATTTTTTGATCTAGATAGCTTGAAAATTAACACCAATGAGTTGACTGATCAACATTACCACATCATTTATTCAGAAAGTATAAATAACGACAAAGATAGAATACTATTATCCACAACAAGTAAGTGTGAAAAAAAACCCAACAACATTGTCATTTGTACATTTTCAGAATGTCCCTGAAAAAAATCTGAAGTTGTCTATATTTTTAAGTTATCGTGCTGTGATTTTACCCACTTGGGAGTAGATTTTTCTCCATGTGGCCCCCGATCTAAAACGAGTTTGACACCCCTGAACTAGACCAACCTAACTCACGCTGCATTTAATATCATCAAACACCAGAGGTTAATGCTGTAAAAATAAAAACAAAAGACGAAATTTACTTATTTAGGGACAAGCTGTAGAAAATGGATGGATGAAAAATTTAAGAAAAAAACTGCTCTCGACTGCAACTTGTTTTTTTCTTCCATTGTTCACGTCAGCTAATGCAGTTTGTTCGTAAAAGTCACAACCCTCTAGTCTTTGACTGAGATTGATTCTTTTTCAGAAAACTGAATGATGCAAACAGGCACTTTGAGGCATTTTATATATTAAAGATGCTAAAAAAAAAAAACAGTGTACTCCAATATATGCAAAGCTAGCAGAACAAAACATTTTTAGCTTTGTGTTAGAACAGGCCTTGGCAATTATTTTGCCACTGGGGGGGCCAAATTTAGAGACAAAAATGTGTCTGTGGGCCGGTACATCTATTTTTAGGAACACTAATACAAAACCTCACAATAATGTCTGATTAAATGCTAAAAAACGGAATTACATTTTTATTTTATTTTTTACTGAATGAAACATCCAGAATGTAGATAAAAATAAAGAATGTGGGATTTACAATATTAACTATGAAGGATAAAACACTGAATATAACAACATATGACGCGACCCCAAAGGGAATAAGCGGTAGGAAATGGATGGATGAATATGAAGATTACACCTCCTCTCCATCGACATATTTTGCAATCAAGTGAAACGTAAAAAAAATGCAACAAACACAGCGAAATATCAACACGAAGGGTAAAAAAAAAAACCTACATTCCAATAAATCACTTAGCTTTAGAACATTGTTGTAGAAATATCATCCATCCATTTTCTACAGCTTGTCCCTGTCACCCGCATTTTCAGGTTCGCTGTGGAAACGCTCTGTGGAAACACTCCCCACCCACACTGCTTGGTGCCTCCTCTGAGCTGCTGTGACTTAGAATACCACAGTAACTAATTAGATTACCACAGTAACTAGTATATCATGCAAAACCGAAGATTCCAATCAATTAAATACTTTGTTTAGTTCAAGACTTTCGGTCATTAGGAAAGATCACTGCACATCATAATAATGGCAGCTACAGTTTCCATCTTAAAGATCTACAAAAGATATTTGGGAATGTCCGGCGGGCCAGATTGAAAAGCTTAATTTGCCCGGGTCTGGGTTGGACAAAGGCAATGAGTGTAATACAGTATCTAATAACCAGGGCTGTCAAAAATAATGAGTTGACTAATGTGATTAATCACCCCAAAACATTCCATTAATAACGTATTCATACAGATTACTCACAATATTTACAATAGTTTGTTCGTTTACTTTCTCATTTATTCTAACAATAAAATTGCAAGTGTCCAAATACTAAGGTCTTTCTTTAATTACTTAAATTACTGCAAGCAAGTAAAACTACAAGCAATACTTGTGTTTCATTCAAATTTCAAAAAGTGTGATTAATCTTGTTTAGTAAAAAATATGTATTGTTTGACAGCACTACTAAGAACATATCCTAATACCGTATTTCCTTGAATTGCCGCCGGGGCGCTGATTAATTTAAAACCTCTTCTTACTCTGGCGCTTACCAAAGGCATGTGGTAAATTTAGGCCTGCGCTTATACATTTGAGTGTGATGTAAGGATACCATCATGAAAAGCACATTTAATAAAAAAAACGTTATTATGGTCTTACCTTTACTTAGAAATGAAGTCCATGCGCAGCTCCTTCTGATCAAAAGCATCGATAACTCGTTTATAGAAGTCTTCCTTATCTGTCTTCAGTTTTAAAAGTCTCTCTGTCTCGATGGAGATCTTCCTTTATTACCTCCTGCTTCCATTGAAAGTCCAGTTTAGAAAACTGTTTTATCTTAGATATGTAATCCTCCATGTTAAAAGTGCAAGCGAGAGGAAAAAATAAAGGATCGCTGCTCACTCTTGCTGCTTGTTGTCACTTCTTCTGCAGCCGAGTAGTCGCAAGAAGGATCACTAGCGCCCTCTACCACCAGGAGGCGGGAGTCATTTAATGACTCATATTTGACACACGTAGCTACGGTATATTAATAAAACATAGCTGCTTACTGTTCTTTTTAGTATATTCAATAGCTTGGACCTTAAATCCTACTGAATAGCTCTTAATCTTCTTCCCTTTATGCGATTTCAAATGATTGAAATCAGCCTCCTCCATTTTGAAAATGATGACAGGTGAAGTGTCACTCGTGACGTGACGAGTTTGACCTGGCAGAAATTCTAGGCATATGCGAATTATTTGGCAAAACGAGTTTGACCCGGCAGAAATTGTAGACATGCGCTAATAAAAATAATATTTTGCGAAACGAGTTTGACCCGGCGTTAATCCTGAGCCGGCGGTAATGCTAAGCATGCGCTAATTATTTTGCGAAACGAGTTTGACCCGGCAGTAATTCTAGGCAGGTGCATACTATATACCTGGCGGCAATTCAAGGAAATACGGTAAGTTAAAAGTTAAACTACCAATGATTGTCACACAAACGAGGTGTGGCGAAATTATTCTTTGCATTTGACCCATCACCCTTGATCACCCCCTGGGAGATGAGGAGAGCAGTGAGCAGCAGCGGTGGCCGCGCCCGCGAATGATTTTTGGTTATTCAAACCCCAATTACAACCCTTGATGCTGAGTGCCAAGCAGTGAGGTAACGGCTCCCATTTTTATAGACTTTGGTATGACTCGGCCGGGGTTTGAACTCACAACCTACTGATCTCAGGGCGGACACCCTAATGATAATGAATTAATTTAATTTTTACAATATGTCAAGAGCTAATAGAAAAACGAGCTGCAGGGCAAAATTAGTCCCTGGGCTGATCAAAACAAATTTTTAAAAACTATAAAAAAAAGCGTATTCGCAGTTTTTAACCATAATTAAAATTTTCGTGAATTCGCATTTTTATCTCTTCCCCTAATGTTTATCCTGTCTCGTAGAATTGCAATCAATCATGCACATGAGGTTTTGAGACTGTGTTAGCTGGCCAAAAAAAAGCGGACAAACTAAAAGTTAAAAGTTACATCGCTACATACTAAAAGCCGTACGAGGGCGAGATATATTGCTTAAAACAAATTTGTGCTGAAAACAAAATGTTGTTGTACTTGTGCAATGACAAAGATCCAAAATATTCATTTTGGTGTGAAATCAACTCAAATAATGACCTTGTAACGCCATCATAGTCGCCACCGAAGCCGATGATTCCAGCTCCCGCCACTTTCCTTATATGGTCAAAGTGATCTAGATGTAAATAACATTTTCAGTAGAATAATAAACAGTCATAAAGTTGCAAGGTTGTACTTTACCTGCAACATCAGAGAGTGTAGCGGTCTGGCTACAAGTCACATAGTCGTTGTAAAAGTTAACCATTACAATTCCTCCTGTTTCGTTCTGGACGGACATAGGACGTCACATGACATGAGCCTCCATCTTGCCAAGTCTACATACGTTTCCACTCACCACTCTTCTGAGAACATCATCCGGAACGTTCCTCTTGTGTGGGCAGACGGCGAAGGCGGAGGAGTGGCTGAAGATGACGGGTGCCTCGGACATGTCCAACACCTGCTTCATCACTCTCACGCTCACGTGGGACAAATCTATCAGCATTCCCACACGGTTCATTTCTGCGATCACTTGCTGTGGAACATACAATAGAAGTTGATTCAATTCATTTTCTACCAATAATCACATGACTTCTACATCCAGCAAACATTCATTCACACCTTTGGACATTTTATAGTCTTCAATTAACAATAGTGCTTCTCAATTACTTTCTGTTATGCGGATTTGTTTTTCTGGTGTGTTCGAGGACCGCTGAACAGAGCAGGACAACAAAACGCCTGCCAGAAATAATAAATAATAATTAGAGATGTCCGACAATATCGGGCTGACGATATCATCGGCCGATAAATGCTTTAAAATGGAATATTAGAAATTATCGGTATCAGTTTCAAAAAGTAAAATTCATGACTTTTTAAAAAGCAGCTGTACGGAGTGGTACACGAACGTAGGGAGAAGTACAGAGCGCCAATAAACCTTAAAAGGCACTGCCTTTGCGTGCCGGCCCAATCACATAATATCTACGGCTTTTCACACACACACAAGTGAATGCCACGCATACTTGGTCAACAGCCATACAGGTCACACTGAGGGTGGCCGTATAAACAACTTTAACTGATCTCACTCATGGATGGTCGATAGCACAAAACCCTGATAGGAACATGCCTAAAATAATAGTGGACTGACCTTGCCAAATGGAGATAATCCATCGTGTTGAGAGGCTTCTGCTCCAGTGTCCACAAGCCAGTTATCTGCCCTGATAATACAAACATTTCACATGTTCGATCAAACTAGCCAATCAATGCAGACCAGATGATGTTCCTAAAAAATACCGGTGCCAAAACATTGGTACTGGTAGGAGTATGAGGTCACTGTGCTATGTAGGACCTCACTGTAGGCTTTGTAAGGTCATGTTACCTCTAAACTAAACTCAAATGATGCCAATTCACCTTTTTTCTCTCTTTTGTTTCCCAAATAATTATCGATAAGTGAACCGAATCGTTAAGCAGAATCGAAAGTGGAGTCAGAACCGTAAAAATCCTATCAATTCCCATCCCTAACCAACAGGATCGTCTTGTAAATTTGATATCTCTGGGATCCCAGCAGGATTGTCCCTTAATCTCAACACAACATGCGCTACCAACACACACGTAGTCATGCATATTTGCAGTAACACACACACACACGCATCCTTGTGTTTTTTCCCTTCTTGACACTTCCGAAAAATGGCTACTTCTTTAGGACCACCCTTTCATGGTTGGGACAAGCGGTAGAAAATGGATGGACGGATGTATTTTTTTTTAAAATTCATTTTGGCCAAAGGGGGCGCATTTCAATTTCTTACACAAACTTGTTATTTCATATGATCGCCAGAGGGGGGGCGCTTCAAATTTTTTACACACACTTGTTATTTCATATGTTGACCAGAGGGGGAGCACTTTTAAAACAGTCAATTAGAAAATGTCCCTTTTTTTGGGACCACTCTGATTTTGATGGATTTCACCACCAGGGGTGCAAATAAGACATTCTCTATTTGATGCAATGTTTTTTCAATATTGGGACGATGATTTATGTCCTAACTTGTTCACCGGTCCTAATATGGAAGGTACTTTTCCTTCTTGATGTTTCAAGAAGGGTAGAAATACAACACACACACACACACACAACCTACCAGGGCGTGTTGCAGGAGTGTGTGAGGGTGAGGTAGCGCACCCCCAACTGGTAGAAGGTCCGCAGTGTGCTCAGACTGCTGTCAATGGAGTGACCTCCCTCCACCCCGATCAGACTGGCCGTCTTGTTGCGACCGAACGCCGCCATGATGTCTGCGAGTAACAATTAAGTACAACAGGTTGTCGCACCTGGATCGTCGTTAAGAGTGGAGTACGACGCCGCCCACCTTGGCTGCTGCTGGCGAACATGAAATAGTCGGGGTATTTGTGACACATCCTGTGGATCACGTCAATCTGCTCCAGGGTCTGTCTGACGGCATCTTTGTACTGAGTGGCACACGGCACATAGGCTGACCAGAACTGAAAGTGGCACAGATGTTCATGTTTACTTCATCTTAGTCTGAAGTGCACATTCGATAATAGAATAGAACAGAAAATAATAGAATAGAATAGAATGTACTTTATTGATCCCTGGGGGATTTCAGCACCACAGTTCGCTCACAATTAACAATGATAATAAGAAATAAGATATAAAATATAATATATATATAATATATGAATGTATAAATATATTCTACATTTAAGTGCAGTCAAGAAGGATAATATGCATTATAATAAGCCTTATTTAAATGAGGTTTTTGTGTGTCACCATTGAGACACTCATTTCCCTCCACGTTCACGCATCATACTCCAACCTACGGCGTTTTTACTATGTTTTTTGATTGATTGATTGATTGATACTTTTATTAGTAGATTGCACAGTTCAGTACATATTCCGTACAATTGACCACCAAATAGTAACACCCCAATAAGTTTTTCAACTTGTTTAAGTCGGGGTCCACGTTAATCAATTCATGGTACAAATATATACTATCAACATAATACAGTCATCACACAAGTTAATCATCATAGTATATACATTGAATTATTGACATTATTTACAAACCGGGGGGTGGGATGAGGAGCTTTGGTTGATATCAGTACTTCAGTCATCAACAATTGCATCAACAGAGAAATGTGGACATTGAAACAGTGTAGGTCTTATTTAGTAGGATATGTACAGCCAGCAGAGAACATAGTGAGTTCACATAGCATAAG
Organism: Nerophis ophidion; assembly: GCF_033978795.1. NCBI lineage: Eukaryota > Metazoa > Chordata > Actinopteri > Syngnathiformes > Syngnathidae > Nerophis > Nerophis ophidion. The sequence goes on from NC_084635.1 coordinate 2,032,093, forward strand.
AACAAGTATATACATTAGAAGTACATTTGAGTTGTTTATAATCCGGGGAGATGGGATGTGAATGGAGGAGGGTATTAGTAAAGTGTTGAAGTTGCCTGCAGGTGTTGTTTTAGAGCACTTTTGAAGGAATATAGAGATGCACTTACTTTTATACCTGTTGGGAGTGCATTCCACATTGATGTGGCATAGAAAGAGAATGAGTTAAGACCTTTGTTGGATCGGAATCTGGGTTTTACGTGGTTTCATGTCGTTATGCACCATCTTAGTCTGGAGTCTACATTCGATAAGCCTTATTTAATTGATTTTTTTTTGCGTGTCACCGTGAAGAAAATAATTTCCCTCCACGTTCATGCATCATAAAGTTAAGGTTCCAATGATTGTCACACACACACACTAGGTGGGGTGAAATCTGTCCTCTGCATTTGACCAATTGCCATGTTCATCCCCTGAGAGGTGAGGGGAGCAGTGAGCAGCAGCATTCGCCGTGCTTGGGAATCATTTGGTGATTTAACCCCCAATTCCAACCCTTGATGCTAAGTGCCAAGCAGGGAGGCAATGGGTGCCATTTTTTTTGCAGTCTTTGGTATGACTCGGCCAGGGTTTGAACTCACAACCTCCCAGTCTCAGGGCGGACACTCTAACCACAAGGCCACTGAGCTCCAACCTATGGTGTTTTTACTACGTCCTGGTTATGTCGTCAGGCTCCATCTTAGTCTGGAGTGCACATTCGATAAGCCTCATTTAAATTAGGTTTTTGCGTGTCACCATGGAGACACTCATTTCCCTCCACATTCATGCATCATACTCCAACCAACGGTGTTTTACTATGTCGTAGAACATGCAGCACACTATTAAAATAAAAAATCCTATTTTTTAGATTTTTTTTTCAAATGGAGACTTATGAATAATACATAAAGTAATGAAAAAACAGACAACAAAGCAAATACATTTCATTTGTTTTGCTGTCCACTGGCTCCAAACAGCACCTTAAGTCATCAAGTAGCAGTATGAGATTATAAAAATTCATTTCATGTTCATGTCGTTATGCTCCACCTTAGTCTGCCATGGGATTGTTAACTTCTCTTCTTTATCCAGGGTTATGGTACCAATTTACTGCACAGTCACAACCACAACAGCACCGGGACAATAAAATAAATCATGAGACTTAGGGCGGGATGTACTAAAGGTCTCTTGCATGAGCGCAATCTCGGTTTTTATGAACATGCCGACACGGCTGGTTACACCACCTTTATGTTGCAGTTTGTTAGTGTTCTTCGGTGTTTCGTATGAGTTCCTGTCCCGTGCTTTTATTTTGGCGGCCTTTCCGGTTTCATTGTTGTTTTCCATTGGCTGCTTCACTTCTGTCCCAGAGCTTTCCCCCTCAGCTGTTTCCTGTTTGCAATCAGGACTATTTAAATTGATCCTTTCCTCTACCTTGGTTGTCGGGACATTGTTATCAATTCTCTGTTGTACTTTGATGCCAAGCTCTTGTACGCTCAAACTTTGTGGATGACGCCTGCTCCAAAATTCCTGTGTTTCAGCAGTTTGTTTTGTTTTCTTTCATAGTCTGTCCAGGCAGAGCTCTTTTCCATCGCGCTCGCTTTTTGTTCGTTTATTAATTAATACGCCTTTTCATTCGTCTGCATCCTTAAAATCACAACAACCTCCCACGTCTTCCACGACGTACCGCCTGTCAGCGCCTGACACATGCAGAATACATGCTGATTATCGGGGCTGGGAACCTTCGGACAGCCAACGATTCAATCCGATTCTGTTTCTCGTGGTGACAATTTGATTCAGAATCGTTTCTCGATTTGACACGATTAATGCGTTACTTGGTATGATAATTAAATTGAAACTTTTTCAAAACAGGTTACAGGTTAGAAAAGTTCCTTTTGGTTGCATGGAGATGGTCTAAACCAGGGGTCGGGAACCTTTTTGGCCGAGAGAGCCATGAAAGCCAAATATTTTAAAATGTATTTCCGTGAGAGACATATAATATTTTTTAACACTGAATACAATTAAATGCGTGCATTTTTAAGTAAGACCAACATTTTTAGAGAATAATAAGTCTGTTATTCTTTTTAATAACGTTATTGGAGCAGTACATCTGGAACCCTTAAGTTGTGCCAGCAACTTAAGGGTTCCAGGTTCAACCCCCGCTTCCGCCATCCTAGTGACTGCCGTTGTGTCCTTGGGCAAGACACTTTACCCACCTGCTCCCAGTGCCACACACACTGCTTTAAATGTAACTTAGATATTGTGTTTCACAATGTAAAGCGCTTTGAGTCACTAGAGAAAAAGCGCTATATAAATATAATTAACTTCACAATATAATTCACTTATTCTAAAGCTAACCAATAATAAATATAATACTTCTTACCATTAATGCGACTTCTTGAACAGGTGCGATAGAAAATGGATGGTTGGATTAAAATGCATGAGAATGTTTGATAATTTGAATGTTATTCTTAACACTGTGATTACCAGCGGAATTATTAATTACTTATCATGTTAAGGAATGTCAGCTCACATTTATCTGAGAGCCAGATGCAGTCATCAAAAGAGCCACATCTGGCTCTAGAGCCATAGGTTCCCTACCCCTGGTCTAAACCAAGGGTGTCAAACAAATTTTAGCTCAGGGCCGCATGGAGGAAAATCTATGCACTGGACTATTAAAATCATGGCATTAAACTAAAAGATAAAGACAACTTCAGATTGCTTTTTTTGTCTTACTTCGGCCAAAAATAGAACACCTTTAAAAAATATTACAATAAAATATATATATTTTTTTTTAAATGGCAGCGGTTTAAGTTTAGATCCATGAAGGAAAGAAGAAAGTGAATGCATGTTTATAACTGAATACATTTATCAATGCATAAAAATGTTTTTTCTTTTGTATAATTTTTTTGAGTAACGTTTATGACAACCTTTTTCCAAAACACAATATAGAATGTGAGATATAACAGGATAATGCATTTACCAATTGTTTTCAAAAGGTTTACAAACAAGTGGGAAACCAAACATTTATTGTGGGACCTCATTTTTAGGACTTGATGGACTCCCTGGGACCCCATTTTGAAAATTCCTAGCGCCAACACTGATGGAGTATTGGTGCGTGTAAAACAGCAGCAGGCGGCTGTGGCCTGTGGGCCGGTTCTAATACTCATCAAATATCATCCCGGGGGCCATAGATAATTCATTCTGGCCCGCAGGCCTTGACTTTGATACCTAGGGTCTAAAAGCATATCTTTGAAAATGTTTTTGTTATACAATATACGTATATATGAATAGTTGTTTTTATATTTAAATATACATATCACATTTTTTTTCAAAATATATTTATATTTGTATTTTCAAAAAAAATCTAAATATAAATAACAAAACTCGATACACATATTACTAAATTGGCCCCAGTGTGTGAATGTGAGTGTGAATGTTGTCTGTCTATCTGTGTTGGCCCTGCGATGAGGTGGCGACTTGTCCAGGGTGTACTCCGCCTTCCGCCCGACTGTAGCTGAGATAGGCGCCAGCGCCCCCCGCCACCCCAAAAGGGAATAAGTGGTAGGAAATGGATGGATGGATGGATATTTTTTGTTTAAATTTATTTTTACAAAATTATTTATAATCGGGATGAATAAGAATTCTGATTCAGATGTGAATTGACTCTTTTGTGAACCCCTACTGATCATCAGAATGCCCGCAAAACATGCAAATGTCATCATTTAGCACTCGCAATGTGATTTATCAAGACTGCAACTGTTCTGCGGCCGCTGGTATGCGTCAATATTTAGCACCTTTAGAAGGTACGTGCAAACGGGCACAGTTACACACAAATAGTGTTTGGAGAAAGGAAAGACAGACGATGAAAAGAGAACACATCCGTGTGCGTGCTGACATATTTGGCCTGCCAGAAATAGAACCATCAGCAAATAATTTTGTGGCTGCTGGATGACTTAAGGGGCTGATTGGAGCCCACAGACATCATAAGGAATTTAATTGATTTGTTTGAGTTTTGTGATTCCTTTTGGCATTCCTTTAGTTCTTGGCCCAATATAATATATCCTATATCTAGCTACACGGAATCTTATAAATATATGAAAAAACACACAATGGCAGAAACACACCACAGCACGTAGGTTACGTGGTAGTAATGCACCTTACAAGGGCTTGTGGTGGCGGATCTACTACGCTCTCACTGGTGAAACAAATACTTTTTTGACTGATTGTATTTGATTACAAAATAAATGCATGACAAAACATACTTAATATTTATGCATGTACGAGCCAATCTGCCCCACAACAAGAGGATAGAGAAAAGGAAGAAACGTATTTACAAAAGCTTTAGACTACATTTGAATAAAAATGGCAGACTCGCACAAAGCTCTTTGGGTAAACCTCTACCATACAGTAGGGAAGGGATTAATATGGCCCCATTCCTGGGTGGAAGAGGGCGGGTTAATAATTTTTTTCAATGCGGTCTGCTGAAAATGTTGGAAAGCGCCCCCCGACATAGAAATCTGACGCTGTGGTCAACGTTGGAATTGCCATAAAACACTAACAGATATAGAGCACTCTACTGCCGTCTGGCGGCTAAAGTGGATAGTGAACGCCCCAAATTCGTCATGTTTCATGTGTCAGGTAAATCGTGACAAATGGGTCCTTATAAATCCCCTTCCTACTGAGGTGTCCAATAAGGCAAAAAAAGGTAAAATTCCATAACAGTTCAATTGGAGCAGATTTTGAAGAGGGCAAGATCGTTTTATACATGCCTTCATGATTTGAGTTCACATTTTAGTGACCTGGGCGGAACTCAAAATACACAAAAACCGGTAAGGAAAGCTGGTTTGTCATAAATAAACCTCTTTAAGTCAAGTTTTCAGGTGGGGGAAGGAGAAGCTCCTCCTCCTCATCTTCAAGCTATGAAGAAAAATATTATTTTCATCTAATCTTGGCACGACACTGACGTGGGACATGCACTGACAGAGAAATACTGCTAAAATCAGCAGTTTTTTAAACAGTGTAGGTGTACCCATTGTTGTGACCTAGTGAATTTAAATATTCAAGTTTATTTTCGACCGTGTCTGAAAACAAACTTCAAGATATACACTTAAACAGTGTACACTTGGAGACACTCCAAAAACGGGTTAAAAAGTGGGTTGGAGAAAAATGTACGCAAAATTTACATCAAAACATATTCAACACATGCTATCAGGACTAGTGTTTCTTTACCATAGGGCTGCGAGCGCCCACTAGAGAGCTGAAAAAAAAAAAAAAAAAAAAGATCTGTTTATGAGCTTTGGACGCAGAGGAACTCAGTTGTAATACACTTTTGCACCACTTGTGGCAGTAATGACAATCTCAAACAAACAGAAGAAGTCTGGAGCTAAAGTCATAGAGAAGTTACCTAAGCGCAAAAACTCGGACAAAAGTGGTTTAGCTGTATTTTCATTTGCACTTTAACTTTATTGAAAGTTTATTTATAATTAATTTAGTTTGAATGTAGTCATTTTAGCACTGCGTACTTGTATGCAAATGAGTTTTTCATCAGTTTTATGAGTATGTTTAATTAGTATTTATTTTTGTAATCAGCCTGACCTAAGCCTTGGTAATAATCTTTGTGATTAACGCATGCTTTCATATCATTTAACAAAGTCAATCCTGTTAAACTGTAAATAAGCTTGATGTAATTATTGAATACGATTAAAATCAAGAGTAAGATTATTCATTCTTTTATAATATTTAAACAGGTCCCGAGCCCCTCTGTAGTGGAAAAGTTGGGCCCCCAGGTCAAAAAATGTTAAGAACCCCTGATCAGGACCAAAAGGAAGTGTTTAAAATATAGATTTTACAATCTTTTAAAAGGTGTTGTACAGTAATCGGTACTGACGATACTGAAAAAAACAATTATCAATGTATTTTCTGCGTTTGGTTTCAATGTGGTATCAAAGTATCAATACTTTCGACAACCCTACAAATGCAAACCGCAATTGTTAAGCAGTAGTAGTTTGCAGCAGTGTAGAATGTGAAAACTGTTTGTAATATCCTAAATACATATCAGAAATAGATTTTATTTTCCTGTATTCAAAAACAGTGCTACTGTTCAAACTGTGTGTAACGTTACAGTGGCCCAAAATAGGAAATATACTTGTTAGCATAAGTAAAACAGCTGCCTTGTTTTTAATGAATACTTAGCCCTACTACGCTACTGTATTTAATGTTGGTTAAATATTTTTTCTAAAAAAAAAAACAGCGATTCTCAAACTGTTAGTATGTGTACTCTCCTCCTAGTGGTGCACCAAATAATCACTTGGTTAAAGTACAGTGTTTTATTTTTCTATATTCAAAAACAGTGTTACTGTTCAAACTGTGTTCAATGATAAAGTGGCGAAAAATATTAAATACACTTGTTAAATAAAACGGCTTCCCGGCTTTTGATAAATACTTGGGCCTACTACACCACTGTATTTTAATGTTGGTTAAACATTTTTTCAGCAAAAAAAAAAAAAACTGCGATTCTCAAACTGTTAGTATGTGTACTCTCCTCCTAGTGGTGCAACAAATAATCAGTTGGTTAAGGTACAGTGTTTTATTTTCCTATATTCAAACACAGTGTTACTGTTCAAACTGTATGTAATGTTAAAGTGGCCAAAAATATTAAATACACTTGTTGAATAAAACCACTGCCAAGCTTTTGATGAATACTTAGGCCTACTACGCTACTGTGTTTTAATGTTGGTTAAATATTCTTTCTAAAAAAAACAGCGATTCTCAAAGTGTTAGTATGTGTACTCTCCTCCTAGTGGTGCACCAAATAATCACTTGGTTAAGGTAAAGTGTTTTATTTTTCTATATTCAAACATAGTGTTACCGTTCAAACTGTGTTCAATGATAAAGTGGCCAAAAATATTAAATACACTTGTTAAATAAAACGGCTTCCCGGCTTTTGATAAATACTTGGGCCTACTACACCACTGTATTTTAATGTTGGTTAAATATTTTTTCTAAAAAAAAAAAACTGCGATTCTCAAACTGTTAGTATGTGTACTCTCCTCCTAGTGGTGCACCAAATAATCACTTGGTTAAAGTACAGTGTTTTATTTTTTCTATATTCAAACACAGTGTTACTGTTCAAGCTGTATGTAATGTTAAAGTGGCCAAAAATATGAAATACACTTGTTAAATAAAACGGCTGCCTTGCTTTTGATGAATATTTAGGCCTATTACACTACTGTATTATAATGCTGGTTAATTATTTTTTCTACAAAAAAAAAACAGTTTGAGAACCACTGTTTACATTATTATGCAGATGTAAGCAATGAGGTGACGATACAATGATTAAATATACAAACATACCTGCGCTCCCAGACGCCCCTTCTGAATCTTTGGGATGTTGGTGTGTGTTGTTCCCAGAGTGTTTAGGTCCACTTTGTTCAGCTGGTTGTCGAACTGCTGTCGAAGTTGCCAAGGCAGGTCGTTGTGGCTGCAGAATGAGAAATAAAATATTTAAAACAGCCTTTTTACTTAAAAGGTATGTTCTCACCCGTCGATGAGCGGCGTCTCAGACATCAACTGCAGCGCCCTGCTCATGTTCAGGTCCTGGGCCCAGGAGACCGCCCCACACACCAGACACAAAACCACTGACTCCGCTAACATTTTTTCACTCGTTCACAAACAATTATCGTGTCCCTGACTTCCTGCAGCATTTGCCTGTAATGAACTTTGTGGTTGTACTCTTCAAGTGTGACCTCAACGCAAAGCTCCTCCTCTGGTGTCTTGTCATCAACTGCACACGGTAGCTTCACCGTCTGACCACAGCGGTTAATCAATACTTGTCGGTTAATGGATAGTCAAGCTGCTGGCTGAGTGGCAGAATGGGAATTTAACCAGCTAACTTCCACCTGACTCGACCTTTGGTGCTGCGTTCAAGCTGCTCTTTTTGGAGGGAGGAGTTTGCCCATCATCCGCTATCCTTATGTGCGACATAAACACGTCTTTCACTTTTCTGGGCATTCTAAATAGTGAAAAACTGCTAGTAAGAGGCGGCTAACTATGATACGTGACCTATATTAAAGCTCCCTTAAATATCCACAAATCTTTTAACCGGCAAAATTGAGATTAATATTAGGATTAGTTTATTTCAAAGGGGACAATGCAATTCCATAAAACACATGACTACACATGGTTAAAAAAGCCAGAATTAGCCAGAAGGCTAGTTTTCATCTGTAGTCCCCTGGCCATGATGCAAAAAAGGCAGTAAAATTACAATTTAAAAGGAAAAGAAAAGAAAGAGAGAGAAAAAGAAAAAAAAGCGCACAATACATATACGATATGACAAAAAATAAAATACATCACAACAGGTTAATCTTTTACTGCTGGCAGCTGTGCTTTTGTCAAATTAATTGCATAACTATTTCATTATCAACAATCTATTAAGTGTGACAAGAACTCACATGTGTTTCCTCTGTTTTGTACGTTCTAAACAAAACAAAAACACGAACCAAAAAAAACTTCTAGCATTGATTGGAACACAACCATTGAACGAAATGTATGACAGATAAAACAACCTCAGCTGACACTCAAGTTTCATGAAATAACTAAATAAATCATTAAAAAATGAAATTACTATGAAATCATGAAATAATAAATTAAATCAAGAATTAAATAAATCAATAAATATTAAATATTGGAATAATTAATCAAAAGATAATGTTATATACATTTAATTCCCCTATAATCATGAAATGATCAATTAAATCATAAAATAATTTTGATTTATTATTAAAATACATTTGATCATTATTCACAATTTTTATGCGAGACAAGACTATTCTAAAGAGTAAAAAGCTACTAGCAAGTGGTGGTTTACAATGCAGGTAAATGGAATTGACCTATTTCACCTATATATCCTCTAAATCCCTCTAAAATAAACATTTTAAGACCTTTAAAGGAGAAAATAATTGTTTTCTTATTGATTAATTACATCAAGAAATAATGACATCAACAATAAATAATTAAATGTTTAAAGTATTTTGCTCATCATCCACGTAATTGAATAAATCGTTAAACCAGGAAACAATGATTTAAATTGTGAAATATTTAATAAAATCATGAAGTAAATAAATAGATAATTACAAAATGTTGAAATAATAAATTAAAATATTAAATCATTGAATATTACTTTTATTCCACTTAAATCATAAAATATTTTATGAAATCATGAAATCAAAATTGAAAAACGGTACCACTCTTTTTTATGAAAATGTTATGGCGACTGACCTGCCATTATTTCATTGTAATATCTACAGTTGTATTTCAAGTGTGTTACAGTCAATTAAATAAATGGTGCCAGTGTTTTTTTTTAATGTTAAGATTCTGACGACTGAGCTGACACTTCTTATTTTTTCAACGTAAAAAAATCTACAATTGTAGATTGTAATAAAACAGTACCACTGTTTTATTACAATAAAATTATGTCTACTGCGCTGCCAGTTTTTTAATTTTAAAATGTACATTTGTTGTTTTAACAGCATATTACTGTATTTTTTATATATATATTGCCATTCTTCCAGTGTTCAATTTAAAAAATAACTTGCTTTGAAATGCTAATTTGGGTATAATTAAAAATATATATTTTTATTTTGACAAAAAATAAAATTGGAATATAAAATGAGTGGTATTATTAGAAAATATTGAAACTGAAAAAAAGATTGTCAAACTTGCATTCATTGAGGGCCGCCGCTCACATCAGCAAAAAATATATATATTTTTACACACATATTTGTTAATTCTATATATTTCTAACGAACACTGAAAAAAAATTAAAAACTAATTTTTTTACATCATATAAATGAAAAATGGTACCAGTTTTCACTGTAAAATCTATGGTTGTGTATTACTATAAAGGGAAAAATGATACCACAGATTTGTTTTTTTACTGTAAAAATCATTTTAATGGATAACTTGCTTTGAAAATAGGAGTCAAGACAAGCCAATATAACGCTAGTAAACAACACCAAAACTTAAGATGTTCAATTGAAAATAAAAAAAACTACACACATAACTCAAAAATCTTTCAAAATGTTTTAGTATGACTTTGAAGCCGCACCACTTGATGAATTGTCGGCCCAATACGGCTACCGTAGTTAGAGATACAAGTATTACTATGGTGTGTGTTTAAGGACCGCAAAATGACACCCATTAGCAGACATATTATCTGGAGTTTTGTCTCGCATTATTATGCAAAAGCAAAAGTCCTGAAAAATTGCGCAGGTCCGCCACTGTAGTCCGTGTGGATTAGTTTCATCTTTTTCACTATTTTCTTGTTATGGGACATTCATCCTCTGCTGTTGCCATTTTTAATATGAAGTAGCGTACAGTTCTAAATTGTATCTCGCTATGGAAGCACTAAAACATACCGGTGTAGAGAGTTTAGATTATTCACCCAAGGAACTTTAGTTATGAGAGATTTTGGAGGGTTTTTCACGGGACACATTTCAGGCGTTGTTGCACTAGTGATGCTGCTCCGTTATTAATTCAAGTAAAGTCTGAATGTGATTAAAACAGTTACTTCCATCTTTTGACACTTCTTCCACTCCTGTCCTTGCACGCTACACCGCTAAAACAAAGATGACGGGGCGAAGACGCTGTAAAAGGTGAGCCACGTAAATAAGACCGCCCACAAAACGGAGCATCCGGAAGCGACTGTCAGAAAGTGACTTGAAGATGATCCGTAAAACATAATCTATGCAACATTTTGACCAAATAACCACCATTACATGTTATGTAGACCACAAGGAAGTGTTTTAAATGTAGAAAAAAATCATATCACCCCTTTAATGCGCCATTTAATCCGGTGCGCCCTATGGTCCAGAAAATGCGATAATTCCAGGCTTTCGCTGGCCACATAAAATGATGTGGTGGCCCAGATCTGGCCCTCAGGCCTTGAGTTTGAAAGACATGCAGTACATGTATTTGTTTCTGCCAAAATGGAAATAAAATGAAGTACTTTATTGATACATATTATTTCCTAAAGTTTTGACTGTTTTTTTTTTATTTTTATTATTATTATTTGCTTGTTGCAAGGGCTTCATGGTGGCAGAGGGGTTAGTGCGTCTGCCTCACAATACGAAGGTCCTGCAGTCCTGCGTTCAATGCAGTCCTGCGTTCAATTCCAGGCTCGGGATCTTTCTATGTGGAGTTTGCATGTTCTCCCCGTGAATGCGTGGGTTCCCTCCGGGTACTCCGGCTTCCTCCCACTTCCAAAGACATGCACCTGGGGATAGGTTGATTGGCAACACTAAATGGTCCCTAGTGTGTGAATGTGAGTGTGAATGTTGTCTGTGTTGGCCCTGCGATGAGGTAGCGACTTGTCCAGGGTGTACCCCGCCTTCCGCCCAATTGTAGCTGAGATAGGCGCCAGCGCCCCACGCGATCCCAAAAGGGAATAAGCGGTAGAAAATGGATGGATGGGATGCTTGTTGCAAAGTTACCGTGACTCTGATGTCAGTCTGCATTCTTACCCAGTTTTAACATTAGGAACTGCCTCTTTAAAGTTCACTCCCACTTCCCCCTTTTGTGTGTGTGTTGCTTTGTCAGTCTCTCTCCACTAGAGCAGCAGACAGGTAGTCCCAGTAAGACCAGGTACGCTAAAAAATCTCCTTTTATCGAGCTCAGACATGTCCAGGCTGGAAGTCACCGAGATGTTTCAAGGAATCAAATATCCTGGACACCTGCACACCCAGGAATCTTTGCAGTGTGCTCTAACTTTTCCTTTTCAAGACACCGACATCCTCATCGTCTCTTACCCAAAGTCAGGTAAAGACACGCAAAAATTGCACTTTTATGAATCCATGTTGTGTTAATTTTATTACACACAGTATTGTTATTTTTTTTATGTACACTGGAAATAAAATCTGGAGATTTTGTGGTTAAAGACTGGAAGCTGCTTCAAATTCACAATGGATTTTACAGCATAGTACCCTAAAGGGAAAGACCATACCACTGTTTTTTGTTTTTTTACGAATAAGATGACAGTTTTTACCAAAGATTTTACAGTCTTCCCTCGTTTATAGAATAGGGAAATGGGGAAATTATGTTATTCAAGCGGCGCAGATACACAAAGTCCACAAAAATAAGATTAAAGAAAAAAAAACACGTAAAAACAAACAGAAACATCAAAAATCATGAAATACATGAAAAGAGCACAGAGCTTATGCAACCGGCTGCCACTTCAGCGGCACCATTTTTACATACAACTAGGATAGGATGAACTTTATTCATCCCACAATAGGGAAATTATGTTGTTACAAAGTTCACAAAAATAAGTTTGAAAAACGTGTTAAAACTAAGATAAACATCAAAAAAACATGAAAGACACAAAAAAGAGCTGATGCAACCAGCTGCCACTGCAGCAGCATTCTTTCTACATACAGCTACAAATGTAAAACACAACGAAAAAAACAAAAAATAGCAATAAATAAAACATATTGTGCCCACAAGATTGCAACAAAAAAAGCAACCCACAAAAACAACACTTCAACACGCACATACCTTACATTGCAGCGCTCTACAAGTCCACACCATTGTCTGCTGGGGTGGGAGCAACATGGCCAGCAAGAGAGCTGACACCGTCCTAGGCTACCCACTAGCTCTGAATTAGTTCCGGACAAGACCGCAATGAATGAATTCCTGCGAATGAAGAAGTATTCATTATACATCAAACATTTTCACCGGGCATAAAAAAAACTGTTTACGTTTTAGTCAACTTTGCACTCTTTTAATCCAATGTTGTAATAGGAAGCTGAGCCAATCAGTGACCACAATACTGAATAGCACACTGTGATTGTTTGGCTCTCCTCTCGTGGCCAATCCCATTATTGTATTGATATTTTTAATCTATATACTTATTTTGATGCTTGAAAATGCTTACTTTATGAACAAAATACATACAAGACATGACTATTATATTTGTGCACGAAAACCTTAATATTTTTGAGGATTTCCATCTTCCTTGCTTATTTTAGGAACAAAATATAGTAGAATATGCTTTTATTAAAAGTCCAATCCTCCCCAAAATATGGGATGTGATATTTAAAGGTCTAATTTGACCAAACATTCGTTGTTTACAGTGTACAATCTCCTCGCTATGAGTACTTGTTTACCCGCCAAGTGTTTGAGCAGGTGTTTAGCTATGAGGTCACGTGCAACAAAGGTGTCAAAAAATACCTACCTTTAATTTTACGTGACTGACGTTATTGATTTTACCCACGGAATTCGGTCAGTACTGAATTCGGTAGCCATTCCTTGCTACAAGACAGACCGGCAGAGCAAGACTATTTTATTTGTGCAGGAAAAATTCTAAATTTTGGGGGATTTCCATCTTCCACGCTTACATTAGGAACAAAATAGTGTATAATATGCTTTAAAACATGTAAAATCGCTCCCCAAAATATGGGATATAATATTTGAAGGTCCAATTTGACCAAACGTTTTTTTTTTTTTTTTTTACATTGATGTATAATTTATTTTGGAACCATAAATCAAACAGAAATTCAAGTATTTATATTTATTTGACAACAAAAATGTTTTAAATATATGTATGCTGATATAATATGTGTTGTATTATTGAATAACGTTTAAAATATATAAAATTGCAGTACATGCATATTTTGATCCATCAAAATGAAAAGAACAAATAAATGTAGTGAGAAAAGTACTTTGTTGATGCATATTATTTACAGGTTTTGGCGGGCCATCTAAAATAATGTAATAGGCCAGATCTGATCCCGGGACTTTGAGTTTGACACTTTTTCACTTGGGTCCGTTCATCATCATGTGTTTTGGTTCCAGGCACCACGTGGATGCAGCAAATCGTAACGCTGATCTCCAACAAAGGAGAGCCACGCGTGTCCCAAACGGTCCCGAACTGGGCTCTGGCTCCCTGGCTGGAGCATCATTACACTGCCCAGCTTCTCCAGACCTTAAAACCACCTCGAGTTCTCACCACACACCTGCCTCATCCCATGCTAGGCCACGCCCTCCGCACTTCGAAAGCCAAGGTGAGTTTAGCGTTGTATACACAGAATAAATCACACAATAGGATCTGTTGTTTGATCGTAACGAGGAGTTGACATCACCATGAAAAGTGGCTAACCGTAGCATGTCAATGGCATATTCAATGTAAATTAGAATTGAGCTAGCGCATTTTGAAAAGTGGAGCCTTATGTTGTTTTCTATCAAGAGTAGATTGTCGATATGGAAAAGTGCAACACTACCTCGCTATGAGTGTTTGTTTCCCCGCCAAGTGTTTGAGCAGGTGTTTAGATGTGAGGTCACGTGCAACAAAGGTATCGAAATATTTAACCCTTTAATTTTACGTGACTGATGTTACTGGTTTTACCCATGGAATTAGGTCTGTACTGAAATCGGTCGCCATTCCTTGCTACAAGACAGACCGGCGGAG